>NC_051156.1:81404954-81619044 GCF_013339745.2 Dermacentor silvarum | reverse complement strand
TTTATTGCGATAGCAATTATATGACACTACAAAGCAGAGGACGCGTCTGTCAAGACGCGGCGGTCGGACGCATGCCACGTCGGCTCCGTCGGAAATCGATGAGTGTTGTGAAAATTTGCCCTACATCCACCCGAAACTGGTCTCACCGTCTCCGTGAAGTCGTCAGGAACCTCTGGATACCATATTTGTCCAGGTGGGCCTTTTTTCATCAATTCACGACTGGTTGAAACTCACGCCACGCACGAGCCTGGCTAAGCCAAACGCCGGCGGCGCGAACGCCGAGGCTCCCTAGCCATGGCGGTGGCCGCGAAAGCAGGCAATGACCCCAGCACGACGCAGAGGATGGAACTCGAGGCCGCGGAAGCACGGCAAGACCCTATACCCGGAGAAGATAATATCTTCAGGTCATGGTTCGCCAAATGCAAGAGAATCTCGCCAAGACGAAGCCAACAGGCTCTGCGCCAGCCGCCAGCAACAAGCTCCCAAAACAGGATTGGCTCCCGCAGCTGGCGCTGCCTCTGATTCTCCAAGGCGAGGAGGGCAGCAAGTGCAATGGAAGCCGTCACAACAAACCTTGGATCCGGCCAGATGAGTTGGTGATTGTGCTCAAGCCAAGAATTAACACGAATCTCCGTGCTGCGTTCGGTCCAGGCGGGATCGGCACCGCAGTGCAAGGCCTCACCGGTAGTACCGCGAACGCTGGCGTCTCCGTGTGGCCGGTATGGGATCAAAACATCGTTGTCGTGGGAGTGAATACAGAAGCCCTGGCCTCGAAGCTTATCTGGGACGTCACGCTGACAATCGGGGACCATCAAATACCGTTTCACGGACATTTAAAATCGGCTGGATAAACCTGCAAAGGCATCATCACCGTTGCAGACACCGAAACCTCGGAATCTCTTCGGCACAAGCTCGAATGGATCGACGGTGAAATCCTGTACGTGCGGAAATTAGGAACATCTAACATCGCAGTGGTGACTTTCAAGGGACGTCGCGTTCCAAGATTCATTCACTACTGTTCCGAAAACGTGCCAGTGCGTTACTACAAGAAAACGGTTCCGGCATGCTACCGGTGTGGCACGCTGGGCCACAGAGCGGATGCGTGGCCCCAACCGGACGATCAGCGGTGTATTCACTGCGGTACGAATGTGAACATCACCCCGTCAGGCCCAACGAAGCACAACTGCCAACCCAAGTGCCTCATTTGCGGCGGAAACCACTTCACTGGCTCTGCGGAATGTGTGGGAAAATTCAGGAAGGCATGGAAGCCCACTCCACCCAGCTGAAACATGGACAACCGGACACCACAAACAAGGGGACCAGCACCTCCCGCGAATGGCGTAAAAAAGCCACAGAATTCCAAGCAAAGGAAGACTGGACAGCCCAAACCGAGCAATGTACAGGCCGGGCCGAGGTCGAAGCCGCCTACCTTCCAGGCTGGGGATTCCCCCCCCCCCCCCGTGGTAAGCCCGCGCAAAAGGTGAGCAGTTGGACAGGGGTCGCCTCTCAGCCTCCCGCTACCACCTCCCCCCTCCCCTTCCGAAATCGAAATCAGCAAACAGCTAGAAATTATGCAAAAACGAAGCCACTCTAGAACGCGGAACCAGGCGCTGAAAGCGATGCAGGCTCCACCACGAACGGAGCCGGAGTCTATTCAGGCCTCGGCCAGCTCGGACTAGAACATGATTCTGGGTCGGACCTAGCAGGTTATACTAGCGTCTCGAAAACCGAAACCGTCGTAAAAAAACTCGGAGGGCATAGATACACGTCTTAGCAGGCTGGCAACAACATTTGAGGAAGAGAACAAAATGATAATGGAACAAAACAAACTTAGGTGGAGACACATTATTCCACAACAGGTAAACCTTGCAGTCCAGGCAGCGATCCAGGACCTGAAGCACAGTCTCGTGCCGATATTCACGGCCAGCATACTTCAGACCTGCCAAAATTGGCTCACTCCCCCAATTGGAGGAGAATCAAAAGCTAGCACTAAGATGCCGGAACAACGTCGACGCAAAATTGTTCATCGTAACCCGGCAAACTCTGAATCCGAGGGCACTATGGAGCAACCCATTGCACATCAAATCGAGACTCAGGCTCCCACGCAGGCCCCAGCGGTGATGATGCCACCCCCTCAACAATAAATTCATGATGGCAGGCATTTCTAAAGTGAATAATAAAAGTTCCAAACAAACGAAATTAGAGATTATTCCATGGAATTGCAGGGGCTTTAGAGATGGGAAAAAGAGGGCCACTCTCCATCTCTACCTGCAGACCCTAAATTCAATGCCGGCGGTCATAGCCTTACAAGAAACCGGACTGCAGGCGAAACTGCCTGGATACAATTCATGTCAGGGGGGTACGTCCACCTGTATTCTCGTACATAGGAGTGTACCGCTCGTCAGATAGACCTCGATCTCTCGGAGGGGCATGAACACACGATGGTCAACATCCTACCTAATAAAGACGAGACCCTAGCGTATACGTCCTTAATGTTACAGTTCCCCAAATGCAAGCGAAGCGTCTTCAACGAAATATTTTATAAAGCAGTTAGGGAAGCGGATAAGCATCCACTAGTGATCGTGGGTGACTTTAATGCCCCAGCTACCATTGGGGCTACACTCGCGAAATCCCCAAAGGTCGCAAATTCGCAGAACTCATTTCCACGCTCCGTCTATCGCTCCTTACAGACCGATGCAACCCACTAGAGTTGGAAATTCTGTAAACCGGGATACATGCCCGGATCTAACTTTGGTTAAAAATATATCTCATGCAACATGGGAAAACTTAGCCGATACACTCGGTAGCGATCACTGTCTCCTCAAAATCAATATTTCCGCTAAAGTAGCCCGCACAACGTGGAGCCAAGCCAAGCTTACAAATTGGACAGCTTTTCGCTCTCATGCAATCCCCTCTGTTTTTGGAGCGGGTGGGTACACAGAATGGGCGAAACAACTCACTGCCACAAACTCGAAGTGTGTCATAATCCTACTGACCACGGAAGACATTCCTGCAGTAGACAATCACCTCCTCCATCTTTGGGAGGCCCGCAGGAGTTTAACCAAACGCTGGCGGAAAAACAAACTCAACCGCAAGCTCAAACTTCGAATAGCTGAGCTGAGCATGCAAGCGGCGGAATACGCGGCGCAACTCAACGACTCAAACTGGACAGAACGATGCAATGCGGTAGCTAGGCAGATGAACTCGAAGGGCGCATGGCGCCTTTTCCGCAGTCTCATTGACCGCACGCAAACCAGAGGAGAAACACAAAAACAGCTCCGCCGGGCCTTGCAAGGCTTTCATGGAACCAATTCCCAGCTAGCCGATGCTCTTTGCGATAAATACCTATGCCGCAAGCTAGATCTGGACAAGACTGCATACGAATACGCGGGCAGGGAAAACCATCAACTCGATGCTCCATTTGCCATGCATGATCTGAAAGCGGCGCTGGGCAAAATGCGCAGGGGCACCGCCCCGGGCCGAGATCATATCACTGTAACACTTCTAGTAAATTTGTCGGATGATACCTATTGGCATCTATTGGAATACATTAACGCGATCTGGGACGGCCAACCGCTTCCAATCGATTGGAAAACAGCATTAGTCACCTTCATTCCCAAACCCGGCAAGCAAATTGCTACAGACAACCTCAGGCCCATACCGCTTACTCCGTGCGTAGGCAAACTCATGGAAGCCATGGTTAGAGACCGCCTCTCTCCGTACCTCGAAAGTAAGGGATACTTCGCGGATACCATGTTTGGTTTTAGGCCACATATGTCTGCACCATACATCCTCCTTCAACTAAATCGGAGGACATCATCCAACCCACCTATTCGACACACAATGACAGGGCAATTCTTGCTCTCGACCTTAAAGGTGCGTTCGATAATGTTAAACATGAGATCATTCTGACCAACTTAAGCCGCACTCATTGCGGATAGGAAAACCTTTGCATATATCAGAGACTTCCTCTCAGATAGGCTGGCGATTCTCCGCATAGATGATGAGGAACATGGACCCTTCAAGATGGGTACGCGAGGGACTCCGCAAGGGGCGGTCATCTCCCCGTTACTATTTAATATAGCTATGATGAAGCTCCCGAAGTTTTTGGCACATGTAGAGGGGGTACATCACGCACTATACGCCGATGATATCACAATTTGGGCAAATCAGCGCAGTATAGGCGAAATGGAAGACCGTCTCCAGCAGGCCGCCTCCATCGTGGACGCCTACGCGACTCAATGCGGATTGCAGTGCGCTACAGCTAAATCCGAACTCCTACATATCCGAGCAAACGTAAAAGACAGAACGACCCTGGACTTGACTCTATCAGGGGGTTCCATTCGGGTGGTCTCTGAGATCCGAGTCTTAGGCCTTCTCATACATAACAGAACAAAACGGAACTACGTTGTACAAGTTAAGCAAAGTAGGGGAACAGGTAGGACGTATGATCCGCCGAGTCTCAAACAAACGCGGGGGTTTACGAGGTAGGGACGCGCTTCGGCTCGCCCACGCCTTTGTAACCAGCAGGATTCTTTACTCAATTCCGTATTTAAGAATGACTAAACACGACGAGAACAGGGCTGATGTAATCCTCAGGAAAGTAACCAACGCGCCTTAGGCCTGCCCATCAGCACTTCCAATCAGAAACTATCTGCCTTGGGGGTCCTTAACTCTATTCAGGAGCTCAGGGAGGCGTACCTCACAAATCATTACACACGGCTTATGCAGACCGCCCCGGGGCGTCGCCTGCTAGACCGCCTGTGCATTCAACACAACTGCGAACCTGAACACACGGAGCGCATCCCAGAGCTGCGGCGCACCAAACTCTGGGTGCCCCCACTCCCTCGTAATATGACGAAAGAAACACATGAAGGACGAAGACAGGCGCGTGCCAAAGCGCAAGAAAGACAGCTTGGCTCCCGTTCTGGGGTTTACTATGTGGATGTAGCCGGACCTTCGCCCAGGGGATATTACACGGCGGCGGTTGTACATCAGGGAACTCAGGTGGACGGACTCTCATTTAGAGCCGCGAATATAAGTCGCTGTCGCCTTGGCGGCTGCACACCCTCAATCCAAATGCATACTCACAGACTCTCGAAGGGCTTCTGTAAAACTACTTGGCAGGGGAAATCTCTCCACTAGCTAACAAAATTCTGAGACTCTGCATCAGGTATCGGGATCCCGCCCCAAAAGGAATAATCTGGACTCCAGGCCATCAGGGCCTTCGAGGTAATGAAGCTGCAGACGCAGCAGCCCGCGCACTTATTCCCCGGGAACCTCCCTGTTGCCCTAAACAGCCTGAATTTCCTGCTCCCCTACTACGGTTCAGTGCAATTCGACATTACTTCTGCTAGCAGCGCCGGGTGTACCCCCCTCCGGCAAAAGGCCTATCCAAAACTGAAGAACGCGTCCTACGGCGCCTCCAAACTAATACGTTGCTCTGCCCAGCTATAGTAAAGCATTTCGATCCCAACATCAATGGTCAATGCCAGCACTGTGGTAATTTGGCAGATCTGTATCACATGGCCTGGGCCTGCCAACAGAATCCCAAACTATTCCCTATTCCCCACCCAACTCGAGAGGACTGGGAGGCGACCGTGCTCAACAGCTCCGGACTAGAGAAACAACGAGCTCTGGTTCAACGGGCTCGAGTGGCGGCTTCGACCAATGACGTCCCGGACTAAGGACGACACCTAGTTTCATGGAGCTCACGGGCTTCACCCTCTCTCTTTGTTCAATAAAAGATTTCACCACCACCACCAAAGCAGATTTCTGCCGTCGCCGTTTTCTACGCCGTATCCGTGAGGTTCCGTATGACTTCAATGGAGAGGAAATCGTCGCCGCGCGCCGAACGCTGTATGTGCGAGTGAAAGGGCGCGAGGGACGCGCGCTTTCACGGCGAATGAACGCACGGCGGAGAACAAACGCGTTCTGCGCCGTGCTCCCTTAAGGGCTGCAGAAGTGGGCGTCTCTTTTCTCCTTTACAATCACCATATATGGAGAGCAAACGCGCCTACTTCCCACGCGCGAGAGGCCGTGGGGGGGGGGGGGGGGGAGTGTAGGGAGGTGACGTTTAGCTGCGGCACCAAGTGCCTATTTATATCAGGGGCTCCGGCAATAGTCACCAACGCCGCCCGCATTTTGTGCGAACGCGGGCAAAACGCCGACGGCGTCGACAACAGTTCTGCGTGTTGCCGGTGCTGCTGCATGTCCAAGTTTATACAGCTGATAAAGCTACCATCATTACTCCGTATAGCTCTCTACAAATCTGCTATTGCAATTGATGCTTCGCCTTTGAGGTGAACATTTTTTTGTGGATTGCTACGTAGGGGTGTATTTTGAATGTCATTCACATGGCGGCCCTAGTTATACAGGCCAAAGGAAACGCGGCGTAAACATAAGCCAGGGGGACCACAAAAATGTGGAAAGCTTGCACTAGTGGTGCAACGCTGGAGTAAACAATGGGGCTAATGATCGGCCTAGCTTCTTCCAGATTTTACTAGGCTTGGCTAAATTTTGCGAGGAAATGCCAAGTGCTGCTACGCAAGGTATTCCGAATCAGCTCGCCGGCGAGGCGCTTATTGTCGCTTGGCCGTGCGACGGGCTTCAAGATAAGCGGCTCCTTTTCGGGTGTCCGGATCTTCTTTGGTTGTCCCATTCAAGGCTACATGTACTCGCCGCAGAGTCAACAAGAGCTCTGCCGGCGTCGTGGAGGCTCCGAGCTTTAAGCTCCCCGGTGATGTCACGGCCAAGCTGCGCCTTCACACTTGCCGGAGCGTGTCTGGTCGAAACCTGCCGAGCCGCCGCCAGAGGCGCCTGCTGCAGTCACGGACACCGCGCGCGTTCGGCGTGAACGCGCGGCTACGTGGACGGCGTCAGCAGCAGCTCTGCGCGTTGCCACGTTGGTGGTGGTGGTGGTGGTGGAGAAACATTTAATCAGAAAAGTACAGAGAGTTGCTCTACAGAAGCACTTGGGTGGTCTCCCTATTCCGGAAGTCCACTGGAAATGATCGCCGCTCGGGCGCGGGCCACCAGGGAGCGTTGAGCGTCCAGGGTAGAGCAGCCAAGCAGGAACTCCTCCCAAGCCTCTCTTGTGGGTAGGGGGAAGGGGGATGAAAAAGGAAGGGGTATGGAGGGGCATACTGCCATCATGTGATAGGTGTCGGCCAGGACCCCACAATGCGCACAATAGGCGTGTATACCCGGCATGAAATGCTGGGCGGCCGCAGGACACAAGAAGGTGTTAGTCTGCAAGCGTCTCAGAAGTCTTTCATCCGCTTTAGAGAGGCCCCGTGCAGGGTCTGGGTAAAGGCGGCGTGAGCTGCGATAATGCTCTAGAATTGCGCGGTACTGCGTAAGAGCTGAGGTGTCTGGGGTAGACGCAGAGTCGGAGGTGGTAACGGCCCGGGAGGGAGAGACGCAGGCAGTGGCATGCGCCGCTTCGTTACCGGGGAGACCCGCGTGGCCAGGAGACCAGACGATGCAGATGGAGTGAGGCTCAAAGCGCCATGAGGCCGCCCGAAGAAGGTGGGCGGCCAGTTGGTGCTGCTACAATCTCTCTCTCTCTCGCTCTCATTTTCTGTTTCTCTGTCCCCAGCATAGCGCGCACCGCGCGCATGTTCTCCTTCCGTCTCGTTGACGTCCCATGTCAAGGGAGCATGTGCACGGCGCGCAGAGGAGGCGAAGCAGGCGCCCGCTCAGCGAGGTGATTGGTAGGCAACACACGGTGACGTCTTTACCAGAAGCAGTTTTTGTTGGCACTACGCGGCGCAACCAAGAGCTTAAACGGCTGTGCTGTTCAAGTAAATTTGTGGATTGCTGCGTAGGGCCTGTATTTCGAATACTATTCACACGGCGGCTGTAGTTATATAGGCCAAATCAAGCGTGGCGTCAGCAAAAGCTTGGGGGAACACAAAAACGATTTAACGAAGGAACCTTCAACCTAGGCTTGCATGTTAATGGCCGCAGTGCAAATAGGAAGTTTTGTTGAATCGCGGTCACCATCGGAGAACGCTGGAAAATGCCGAGGCCTAATATGTTAAAAAACATGGTGACAGATACGTGAGTCAACCATCACGGGCTTTACGCGATAAGGAGTTCGCGCTTTTGAACATATGTACACCCTAACCTAGCCTGGTTTTTAGTCTACCAAAATTATTGCCATGCATGAGTCTTCACAAGTTTTTTTTACTAATGGTTCATTAACCTACTCAGATGACTAGTGTTTCTGATACAGTGTTTGATAAACCTATCTCCTTGTGTGTATATTTGTGAGTTCTTGACTAATTAATTCAATTGTTAATTAAGACTTAGAGATTGACTCCAACCAAATAATGAAATTTACTAGCCCGACGTTTCGGAACCAATTCGGCTCCTTCTTCAGGGGGTATTCTTCGGAGGTGGCGGTGTGCCGCTTTTAAAAGGTCCGTCGTAACAGAGGAGAGGAAGGGGGAGAGAGCGTAAGGGTCGGAGACACTTGGCAGGGCACCTGTTCTAGACAGAAAAAGTAGGTGGTGGGGGTGGGGTGGGGGCGGGGGGGGGGGGGCTTCGGCGTCGCTGGTCGGCTGGGTTTACCGATGCTGGGCGCCCTTTAGTCGCGGGAATGCGTTGACGAGGGACAATGGGGGGGGGGGGACGAGGTGTTTTGGTGTTGCTGACCTAGAGCAGGGGGTCCTTTCTTCCCTTCGTCGCGTCTGCAAGGCCATGAACATACAAAGAAGGAAGAATGCCCTTCACGCGGTTTATATTACCCGCCGTGTTCTGAATGTGCCGAGACTCGAGTAGTAGCCTTTTTCGCCAGTTTGTCTCTGTTTGAAGGATTTCGGTTTCTTGGACAGAAATATTGTGGTTGGCGTCTTCGGAATGTTCGGCGACGGCGCTGCGTATTCGGTTGAATGTTCTGACGTCGTTTTCATGTTATTTGATTCTTTTAGATTTTTGGTTTCCCCGATGTACGACGCTGGACAGTCGGCACAGCTGATTTTATAGACGACGCCTTGAGCTTTTTCTTTTGGTGGACGGTCTTTTGGTTTAGAAATGAGGATATTCAAAGTGTTCATCGGTTTATGCGCGACTTTGAGGCCTTCTTTTTTCAATATTCGGCTGAGAGCTTCTCTGGTACCTTTGACGTATGGGATGGACACTCGTTTCTGTGGTCGAGGGGGAGTCAACGGTTGGAGGTCTCGTAGTTTGTTTTTTTTCTTTTTTGTTGTCGGGTGTTTTTTCGAATGAATTCCGTTGTATAGCCGTTCCTTTTGAGTTCGTTGAGAACCGTTCTCCTTTCTTTCGTTTGATCTAATTCCAATGTGCAATGAGTTTCGACTCTTTTCAATAAAGAATTTACGACCGATGCCTTGTGGTTTGCCGGATGGTTGGATGCGAAGTGTAGGTAGGTCTATGTGGGTTGGTTTTCGGTAGACTGAGAATTTTAGATTGCCGTTGGTTTGCGTAACTTGTACATCTAGGAATGGTAACGATCCCTTTTGTTCGCGCTCCGACGTAAACTGTATATCCGGGTCTATGGAATTTAAATGGCTCTGCAGGTTTTCGACTTGCGACTCCTTCACGATACAGAAGCAATCATCCGCGTACCTGAGGAAGACTTTTGGCTTCAGGGAAAAAGTACTCAGAGTTCTGTCTTTGATATTTTCCATCGTTAAGTTAGCCATGGTGACGGAAATTGAGGCCCCCATGGGAGTTCCTTTCACCTGCTTGTAGTAGCTGCCTCGGAAGGTGAAGTAGGTATTTGACACGCATAGCTCGAGAAGGCGGCAGATCTCGTCTACACTCAAGGGGGTTCTCTCGTCGAGTGTGTCGTCGCGTTCCAGGGCATCCCTTGTTGCGGATATAGCTAACTGAATGGGTACTCTGGTGAACAAAGAGATCACATCAAAAGAGACCAGGCATTCATCATCTTCGAGGCGTACATTTGATATGAAGACGCCGACCATAAGATTTCTTTCCATGAAACCCAAATCCTTCAAACAGAGACACACTGGCGAAAAAGGCTACTACTCGAGTCTTGGCACATTCAGAACACGGTGGGTAATATAAACCGCGTGAAGGGCATTCTTCCTTCTTTGTATGTTCATGGCCTTGCAGACGCGACGAAGGGAAGAAAGGACCCCCCGCTCTAGGTCAGCAACACCAAAACACCTCGCCCCCCCCCCCCTTGTCCCTCGTCAAGACATTCCCGCGACTAAAGGGCGCCCAGCATTGGTCAACCCAGCCGACCAGCGACCATGAAGCCCCCCCCCCCCCACCCCCACCACCTATTTTGTCTGTCTAGAACAGGTGCCCTGCCAAGTGTCTCCGCACCTTACGCTCTCTCCCCCTTCCTCTCCTTTGTTACGACGCACCTTTTAAAAGCGGCACACCGCCACCTCCGAAGAATACCCCCTGAAGAAGGAGCCGAATTGGTTCCGAAACGTCGGGCTAGTAAATTTCCTTATTTGGTTGGAGTCAATCTCTAAGTCTTAATCAATTTTCCCAACCAGACAGGTAATTCTGTCGAAATGTTTAGCTTCAAGTTGTTAATTAGCACTCCTGCTCGTCTTTCTTCCCCTAAGCCTTCCTTTTTTTTATTCCGCACTTCAGTATTTCGCGCTACAAAAATCATGCCATGAGCTTATTGCGCAGGGCATTGCACATAGCCAGGAGTTAGGGACAGTTCGTACAGGTTCCTTTTCGCGCCACCACGTGGCGTATCGACTTTAAGGAATACGATATTCCCGCTATGACGTATACTATGACGCACAGCTAAAGAAAGCACAATGAAAATAAACATACCCTGAAGCTGTCGCTTCACCTCGGTACTTAGAAACGAGCGCGCTTGTGTATCAGCGTTATCTCGAAGACGGTCAGCTACTTGCTCTACTGACAACGAATCTACGGTTTTGCTAGACACTTGGCCAGACAGCTCGTCGGCCTTCTGAGAGATGCCTGGCTGAGATAACGGCTCCCGCGAAGCTTTTGCTGCATATATACGTATATATATATTCTCTTGGGCGGATTTCTGATTTGTGCACCACTGTGGCCACGGTATTGCATATACGTCAGGATTATTCATGGGTTTCCTATAGAACTGGCGCGATGTATTGTTTAAGAGGAAGCTTTAGCTCTGGCCTATCTTCGATGCCGGATACTGAAATACATGTATAATGCAGGAATGCTTTCATGAGAAAACCGCTGAACCGATTCGAATGAAATGTGTTGCATTTAAGATGTAATGGTAAATTGCAGAGACTGCAGCAAATATAACTTTTGTTTAGATAGTGTAATCTTTTCCAACAATTGCAGGATGTTCGTAAATTTGGAAAAAAAATAGAAGCATGAAGTTTATAAATCAGCAACTCAGCCATTAAAAACAAATATGGCATTTCTAAAAGCTGCACTCGTTGGAGCATCAAAAGCGAACGATTTTTTTTGCTATATCCTAAAACTTAAGTGAATTTCGTATAATGTTCGGAAGGGTTTTGCAAATGCAACATTCACAACTTAGTGGTGTATTTCCGGATGGTGTATGATATATGATTGCTGTGCGCTGTGGATGTATTATTAGGTGCAGTTTACAAAATTCCGATATCGTTTTTCAGCAGCTGAGGTACATTGTTCTATACGTCAAATTTTCTTTGTCGAACTTTTCGAATTCTTAAAAATTTTACGTAAGAAAGTAGACAGCCTAGATAAAATATCCCTTTCTGAAATCACTACGCTTTAACATTTTTTTCTAAATTCAACATAACTCATCATATTTGGTGCAGTTGTTGCTCTGAGAAAATATTGCCGATTTCTCATGTATTTCGATAGGAACCCCCAAGCTCAATGTTCTCCTTAGGTTCGAGCTTGAATAAACGACTTGTTGATAAGATTTGTTTGTAAGTGTGCGATCGTGGCCTAATGAGCTACAGCACCGCCATACTGAGCTGAACGGCAGAGGATATGTTTGTAAAGCGGCCTGGGAAGGACGAGCAGAAAAGAAAGGGAGAAGGCAGGGATGTTATTCAGAAGCATGTGTAGTTGGCTAACAATTACTAAATGCTGTGGCCGTCATACCACCTTGCGTTCCATCAGCATAATTTCTGTTTCATTCTGATATTGCGCTATCATCAATCAATCGAGATTAGGACACCGTGGTCATGGCATTGTAATACCATCGCAATTATTTATCGCCATCACTTCAGAATCATCTGATCATCGTCATGCCGTCGTCCTCATATGCCTTCGTCGTTCGATCAACATCATTCCTTCTTCGTAATTACATCGTCGTCACTGCATGCACCGTCGGCCTGTGGTCCTTGTTCTACCGTTGTGAGATAACAATGGCGAGTGATGATCATAACAAAGCGGGTCAATCAGGGAGACAGTATATGACCGCATATAGCCGAATCACTTGAAGCATCAGGAGAAATACTACGGATTCTTAATAAAAGTGTCTTAGATAACACGGTGTGTCGGTTCTTGTTCGCTACATTGTGTGAATGTTAATTGCAATAACTTCGATAGTCATCTTAACGTGGGTTCTGCAGGAATTCTTTCGTCTTCGCGACACTAACGAACTCTGGTCCACATTGTTCCCAGCTTATTAACTCCTCGATTTCCAAGAGATGGTCGTGCTCTGGCGTGTGACGGACGACCCGAAGTTTGATAGAGGTAGGGGTATGATTTCGAGAGCGGCGTCGCCTGTCAACAAGGGGAAGCACATTTGGATGGGTGGGAATAGCGTCGAAAGGCACACGTCAAGAGTTGCTAGACATCACAGATTCGAATCAAACTCACAAAGAGTTATAAATATATATGCGTTGCAGTCGCGCTCAAGAAATTGGAAAGTATAGGATTGGTACGAGACTCGCTGCAAAAACATTCACTAGACTGTCTCAGGCATCCAAGCTGTCCTTAACGGGAATCAATGAGACGAGTTTCGATAGAGCTCGTCACATTTTTCAAGAGAGGAAGACGTGCCTAGAGGCAGAGTCCACAGCAATAATTTGTTGCTGCACAACAATATGTAGACTTTAGGCTTGATAATTTTAATGGAGAAGCAAAAATTAAACAACTTTTCAAGAAGTTTTTAGATGAAATTGTAGCAAATAAATTCTGAAAATTCATTTACAACTTTTTTTGTCTTAAGGCATAGGGCAACTCACCATTGGTTTCCATTATTTTTCTTCGTTATATATTCAAGCTAGTTGAATATTTTGCCCTGGGTTATTGTACAATTAGCCGAACTAATTAAATCGAGACTTTCAAGTGTCCATTGTTCTTAGACAAATGCTTCAAGTCTATGCGGATGCTGCAACATTGGCGAGGGGGATGTGAAAAACAAAACAGAAATGCAGAACATTTTATTGCCTCAGTAAATTTTTATTTTGAATGCTATTTCCATTCGTTAAGTAGCTCGACCCTCGTGTTCGCCGCCTTCTATACGTTTTTTGTAGCACTAGGTACGTTGTCTGCCAATTTCGTGAATATCAAGGAGGTCATATGACGGAGGAAAAAAAACAAAAAAGCCTACGTTGTACATGCACTGTGCTGAAACACAAGTAGACAGATTCCAAATTTGCATATATTTCGAAACAAGGATGCCTAAATTGTCGATTGAAAAACTGACATCATTATAATGAAGCCGAATGAAGCAATAAAAACGGCATGTTCCGTGTGAAAATATGATGAGCGTTAGCCTTGCGGGTCAATAATGTCTATTTAATAAAAAGAAGCTTCTAGTGGTCGTATATTATGGTATTCCTGAAAGCCAGTAACCATCGTATTTAATTTTACATTCGCGACAAAATTATTGGCTCAAATTCCATCACTGTAGGTACACTCGAATGACTATATGAGATTCAAAAGTGAGATGAGATGGCTGGCCTCGGCGTGTACGGGACTGTTCACCTATGCCTTCGCTATAGTATGTTGGCGCTCTCTTTAAAGCCCGAGCATGGTGATCAACCGATGTGCTTTTCTACAACTTCATCCCTACATGTAAACTGGTGTTGTTCCACTCCCGGTGGTTGTTGCCAGCCTGATCCCTCCATATTTTCCTAATTGTCGATTCTATGCTTTGTCTTTATACCAAATATTCACATAAAAATCTGTGCGTGCTCGGCTCGTAATGAAATGTTTATTTCTCTCACAGTTAAATTATCATGTAACCAGCAAAACGGAATGCAGGGCAAAAACCAGCTTTGATGAAGCTTGAAGACCGCCTGGCGGCTGCTAATCACGTGACGGTATCTTCACAATAACCGAGAACTCGAGCTAGCTTCGTATAGGCAAAATGGCTAATGGGTCGAACAGAACCGGGCCGGCCAACGTATGATACTTTCGGGCTCGTGCCATGCAGGCCCGGACCTGAAAAACCGGCCCGTGCAGTGCTCTACTTCAGATAGTCTGAAGAGCAGATTTCCATATGATTATGAAAGATTGAGTACAACAGCTTAAGACGTAACCTGATTCCCTGTTCAAGCAAAAGGATCCAGTCAAGTTCTTTTTCCCTCCTACACTTAGAAAGCGGTTGTACATCACCAGGACGAACAGTGTCGCGATGGATTGTACTTTTTCTAGTGAATTATTATGCCAAAAAACTAAGTTCTTGGGCTTTAATTACGTGCCAAAACCACGATATGATTATGAGGCACGCTGTAGTATGGGACTCCGGATTAATTAAGACCACCTGGGGCTCTTAACGTTCACCTAATGCTGCTATAATTTGCAGATCGGAAAACGGATCCCACACAGGGCATGCCTACTGCAAAATTGGTAAAACGTGTTTGATACGATGATTCTTATACGTTAATACGTACATGTTATAAACTTTGTTGCAAGAAATGAAGGGCGCCCCCTGCATTTCTAACTACGGTATTAAGAAGTTATGACCAAGAACCATCCTCTGACAGCAGAAGACTTAAATATTTCACTGATGACTTATTTTATTTTTCATTTTTTGGCCACTTAACAAATACTTATATCTGATTTTGTTATATGTTTCCAGTGAAGCTAATGTCTACACAGTTATTTATGTTTAGGGGCATGCTATTAGTGACACACTACTTTATAGGTGCTTCAAGTCGGCCGCCAATAAGGACACTGCCTCATTAGATGCCCTTGCATACAGTACGCAATCATCCACAAAAATGGTATCTCTGTTTCGATAACATCAAACATATTGTTAATGAAAACAAAACAACAAATTTGCCAGAGGCGTTTTAAAGTGCTTACGTGTGGTTATGCGAAAGCGATATAGCCCCTTTCGTGAAATGTTTTTTCCGCGCGTTCTGTGTCCGTGCAAGTTCTCCCCTGAAAACACCCGTGTACTTAGATTTAGGTGCACGTTAAAGAACCCCAGGTGGTACAAATTTCCGGAGTCCACCACTACGGCATGCTCATATTCAGATCGTGGTTCTGGCACTTAGAACCACCATAATTTAATGTTTAAGTTATCCCCCGCGTTCTAACGACACCTGGGTGAGGCCAAATGAAAACGCGCCAAGCATCTGAACACACTCGCTTGCCCACGAGTTCGTAACTCGAAGGAGTGCTCCGCGGCGTTCAATTGGACATTAATGCATTTTATTTCATTTAGTCATTTGATACACTGATGACGTGGCACCACCCCCTACCCATTGGCTGCGCCGTCATGTGCCTAACGACACACGCACTAGGCCACACGTTTAGTCAGCCAGATGGCTTCGACGTGGCGTGCGCGATGACGCACGCACTAGGCGCACCTTTAGTGAATCACAACCGTGCAGCCGCTGTGGCGTCGGGGGAGCGCGCTCGTCTCGTGCCCCGGAGGGTAGTGGTGGTGAAAAAATTTATTGCCAAATGCTTGAAGAAAGGGGCAAAAGCCCCTTACATGGCACGAGGCAGCCCTTAGGGGGCCGCCTTTATAGAGCAATGGAGAGCCCTTGGGGGGCTACCCGCTTCAGGGTTGCGGCGATAATAGGCGCAGGTGTGTAGCAGTGGAGCTGGCCAGGAGAGTCTCCCAGTATGACTCCACCGTGGCTTGGGATGGAGCGTGCGGAAACGTAGGGAATGGTAGGAGGATATGAAGAAAGTCTCCTGGTGTCCGCTAGAGCTTACAGGAGGACAAGAATTGATCGGTGTATGGGGCATGAAGGAGAATAGTGTAGGGAGCAGTACGGGTCTGGAGTCGGCGCTAGTGGGAGGCTTGGGTTAGGGTTAGGGAGGGAGCCGGCGGTGTGTAAACACGCCGGGTATCTCGGTAATAGGTAAGGATGTCTCTAAAGGTAGGCAGAAGCTCCAGGGCTGGCGCAGGGTCCGACTCTGGTCTGGAAAGTAAGACCTCGGGCGAGGGAGTGGACCTCCTCCTTACCAGGGAGGCCTGCGTGGGCGGGGGTCCAGATAAGGGTTACTTGGCGGGTGTGGTGCCAGAAGCGTATACACCAGGCCGTGGTGCGGATACCAGGCCTTTGGGCAAATTGATAGGACGGATTTTGAGTCGGAAAAAATTTTAGTGGCAGAGGTGGAGATGAGAGCGCGTGCAATGGCTGCCTCCTCTGCAGTTTCGGATGAGTCTGTGATGATGGAGCCTGATGCGAGTAATCGGACCTGAGTGTTAACGACGGCGAGGACCATTCGGGAGCCTGACAAATACGTTGCCACGTCCACGTAGGCTACTTCAGAACTGTCGCCGTAATGCTTGTGTGGGGCTTTGGCGTGGGCTGCCCTGCATTTACCGTCGTGCTCGGGGTGCATATTGTTCGGAATGGGAGGAATGACAAGATGGGAATATAGGTCTGGAGGTAGGGGGAGCGCCTCAGTAGGATGGGTGATCGGGGCAATGCCTAGCTGACAGAGTAGAGCCCAGCCTGCCGCTGTACCCGACAAACGAGTAAGCTGTGCTGTTAGGGTTGCTTCTGCGTATTGTGGTTACCGAGGTTAAGGAGCCTGGCTGTTGAGGTGCTGGGGGGTAAGCGGAGGGCGACCTGCGTGCAGCTCCTGAGGAGCGCGTTGATGCGGTCCCCCTCTTTCTGCTTTAGGGGGAGGTATGGAAATGCCTACGCCGTGTGGCTTCTAATGTACGCTTGGCTGAGGCAGAGAGTGTTCCGCTCTCATCAACTCGCGCGTCGATGTGCCACACGCCAAATGAGACGGGTGGCTTGTTGGGTTTGGGTCTGGAGAGCTTGGATGGTGTCGCCGTGTGCGCCTTGGGAGTGAAGGACGAGGCCCAGGATGCGAATCTTAGCATAGGTCGGCGCACTCACTCACACTCACTCGCACTCATTTCAAAGGCGTGAGTGCGAGTGCGAGTGAGTGGTAGTGAGTGTGAGTGCGAGTGAGAGTGAGTGCCGGTGAGTGTAAGTGCAGGTGAGTGAGAGAGCGAGTGAGTGCCAGTGAGTGTGAGTGCAGGTGAGTGCGAGTGAGTGCCAGTGAGTGTGAGTGCCAGTGAGTGCCGGTGAGTGTGAGTGGAGGTGAGTATGAGTGAGTGCCAGTGAATGTGAGTGCAGGTGAGTGAGTGAGTGGAGGTGAGTGCCAGTGAGTGTGAGTGGAGGTGAGAGCCAGTGAGTGGAGGTGAGTGCCATTGAGTATGAGTGGAGGTGAGAGCCAATGAGTGTGAGTGGAAGTGAGTGTGAACGTGGTGAGTGCCTGTGAGTGAGTGGAGATGAGTGTGAACGTGGTGAGTGCTTTTGGGTGTATAGAGGTGAGTGTGAACGTGAGTAAGAGTGCAGGTGAGTGTGAACATGAGTGAGTGCTTGTGAGTGGAAGTGAGTGTGAACGTGGTGAGTGCTTGAACGATAAGCAGAGGTGATATCGGTTCGCCTTGCTTGCGGAAAAATGGAGGCGCGTTATGTGTACACGCTCTTAACTCGCGGTGATGACTTATCGCGCTAGCAGATTGTGCACGCCAAGATAGAAACCACTCATTAAGGTTGTAATAATCCAAGGTTCAGGCATGAGTGAGACAATGCATGTATAATGAAATGAGCGGATATATTATATTGCGATAGCAATTATATGGACACTCCAAACGAACTTCTGCCGTGGTCGTGGACGTCGTTTTGAGGCTCGGTATAAAGTCCAAACACGGTAAAATCGTCGCTGCGTGCCGGCGGTAAACTGCGTGGGTCAGCCAACACTTGCTGCTCAATCTTGCGTGCGCGAGGGGAAATGCGGGGTGGAAGCGCGCTGCTTCTGTCACGCGTCAGGCACCGGGGGGGGGGGGGTGAAGGGGAGGGGGTAGGGTCGTCCTGCTCCGGCGGCGGCCACGTGGATGTCGTATCTCGAAAGCGATCTGCGACGTGGAAAAAGTGCGCGCCCGCGCGGACTTCCTATTCAAAGCGATTTGCGACGTGAACGAACTCAACTAGAGCCGGTAACTTCGTATGCGCTGTGTTTTCGACGTTTAGTTCCCTTTGAAGCGAGAGGTGGCACGTAGGTCTATTCGCTCGCAGCTATACCTGCGCCTCCTTACTCCAGCGTTCTGACGGCGAGTTTCCGCGGTCATCGAGCGAGATGCGTGCATGTTTACCTGTGCGCGCGTGACACCGTGCTTGTCTATTTAGTCAGTAGGTGAATGTTTACAAGTTTATACGGCCCATTAAACTACTATCCTTGCTTCGTATAGCTCTCTACGAATTTGCTATCGCAATCGAAGCTTCTTCGCCTGTCGGGCGAAACTGCGACATTTTCTTTATTGCATCAGAGAATTTGTATGGGCTGATGGCAGACGTATCCAAATCATGACCGGCAAATTTTGCCATGACTTCCACTGAGTGAAGACGCTTAATACCGTGTGATTTGCTACACCTTCGCTGGTCATCCGCCTTCAGAGGGTGGAATGGCTCCTCATTTTCTTCCTGCTTCCCTCTTAAACGTACACGTACAGGCTCCTTATATAAACAGGCAGAGCGGAAGAGGGACTAGCCAAGTTAGCACAGAGTAACAGACACGTACGCTCGCATACATAGAGAAAAAGCGAACATGCAATGATAGATACCGCTTTGTTCTCCCTCTTGTGTTTGTTTCGGCGTTAAGTGGTTGACTAAGTATACGGACAGTCACTCTCTCCCACTATTTCCCGCTCTCTTGGCTCAATCCGACCGAAGGGGAGCCTAGCGAGCATGGGCTGCAAGCATTCACACGTCTAAGGTCAATGACAGAGAGATGGACAGCGAGGGGTTGGGGCTGATGTCAATGTTTATGTCACCATGAATAAATTAAAACGAAAACTTTAGTCGTGCTAGTTTTCCTCTACTTCGCAGTGTTAATAAACTAGCTTGCTTTAATATTTCAGTCAATGAATCCGTTAACTTGTACTTATTAAAACAGAACCTTATTGCTTTCCTCTGCACCCCTTCCATTCTTGCAATGAGTTTATTTGTGTACGGAAACCAAACAATATTGGCGTGCTCCAGCACTGTTCGAACAAGCATTTTGTAGGCCAACAAATTTTATCTGGGGGCGCAAGACGAAGGTGTCTTCTCAGAAAGAAGAGTCGCTTTAGTGCTCAGCATGTACATTGATTTCAACTTGAGATTATTTTGTTAACATGGCTTTCCCGTCGCTGAGCGTATGTTAAAGTGACACCTAAATATTTACGCTGAAATGCACAAGTGAGAGGTGTGTCATTAATAATGTAAGTAAACTCAGATATCTGTTTCTTTCTTACTGTTACCGTTACAGATAGATTTTTGGGCATTTAGAGTCATCAGCCACTCCTGACAACAAGAAAAGGCAGAATTTTGTATATGGTGATTATCGCTGCGATTAATTTCGCGGTGCCAAATACAATAGTCAGCGAATAGACGGATGTTACCATGCAATCGGGAAGGCAAAATATTTCTGTATATTAAAAATAAAACTTGGTCCAAAACACTGCCTTGGCGCACTCCTGATGCAACACGTGCTAAATTGAAAGCTTCGTTAGGAATATGCACGAATTGTGAGCGGTATAGTTCGGCACAGTGACTCATGAGTGCACTCACTTACACTCGCACTCATTTCAAAGGGGCGAGTGTGAGTGAGTGCCAGTGAATGCGAGTGTGAGTGGAGGTGAGTGCGAGTGCGATTGAGTGCCAATGAGTGCGATTGCAGGTGAATGCGAGTGCGAGTGAGTGCCAGTGAATGTGAGTGCAGGTGACTATGAGTGCGAGTGAGTGCCAGTGAGTGTGAGTGTAGGTGAGCGCGAGTGCGGGTGAGTGCCAGTGAGTGTGAGTGTAGGTGAGTGCGAGTGAGTGTCAGTGAGTGTGAGTAGAGATGAGTGCAATTGCGAGTGAGTGTCTGTGAGTGTGAGTGGAGGTGAGTGCGAGTGAGTGCCAGTGAGTGTCAGTGGAAGTGAGTGCGAGTGAGTATCAGTGAGTGTGAGTGGAAGTGAGTGCGAGTGCGAGTGAGTACCAGTGAGTGAGAGTGCAGGTGAGTGCGAGTGAGTGCCTGTAAGTGTGAGTGGAGATGAGTGCGAGTGAGTGCTGTGAGTGTGAGTGGAGGTGAGTGTGAACGTGAGTGAGTGCGGGGCCTGGAAAAAATTATGGTGAGTGACTGTGAGTGATTATTGTCCCACCCTGCCGACCTATGAATCTTAGAGACTAGGGAAATGGGATGGTTTTCTAGCGTGAGTGAGATGGGAGGGTTGACGGGGTCGTGCGGCCTGGGGTGGTAGAGGAAAAGTTCTGATTTGGAAGGGGAGCAGGCTGGCCGCGCGCGTGAATGTACGAGAGGGTGATTTTGAGGGCCGACTGGAGGCTGCGCTCCATGTCGGCATCACTGCCTCGGTTGGCCCAGACAGTGATGTCGTCGGCATAGAAGCTGAAGTGTATGTCGGGGACTTGGGAGAGTTGGTTGGGGTGTTGGAGAAGGGCTATGTTGAAGAGGATAGGAGACAGCACAGCTTCCTGAGGCGTCCCCTGCGCTCCCAGTGAGACACCGGAAAGCCGGTGGTCTTGCCCTAGGGTGAGTAGTTTGACTATGCGTTGGGAAAGGAAGTCGCGGATGTAACTGTACATCCGCTGGCCTACGTCTAGGGCATGGAGGCCTTCTAGGACGGCTGCGTGGGTAACATTGTCGAAAGCTTTTCTTAGGTTGACAGCGTGGATAGTCTTGGTGTCACCAGTGGGGGAGTCGAGGATGTTGTGTTTGAGTTGTAGAAAGACGTCCTGGGTAGACAAGCCCGGGCGGAAACCAAACTTGCACGAACGAAGGAGGTTGTTGTTCTCCATATACCGGCTCAGGCGGGTCTGTAGAACGGGCTCCGTAAGCTTGCCCACGCAGGACGTAAGGGAGATGGGACACAGATTAGTGGGGAGAAGTGGTTTTCCTGATTTTGGGAATGAAAACTACCTTAGCGTCCTTTCGTTGAGTTGGAAGGACGCCACGCAGGCAGCATTCATTAAAGTAGTCGGTTAGGGCTGTGATGGAGGGTGAATGGAGGTTGCGCAGTGCCTTGTTGCACTCCGTCGGGACCGGGAGCTGAGGACTTATTCAGGCACTGAAGTTCTGCCCTGACTTGTGCCTCTGTTATGGGTTTGTCGAGGAGGTCATTGGGGGAGCCTGTATATTCGGGGTGGTTTCCGGAGGGATATGCGGGGAAGTGTAGATCACGAAGCGTCTGGCGGAGTTCCTGCGAGGAGGCCTCGGATGTGTACATGAGCTTGGTGATGATGTGTTTCTGTGGTGTCTTGGACTGAGTCGAATCGATGAGATGGCGGAATAGGTTCCAGGTCTGCGGCAGGCTTATGTTGCCGTCTTCCTGTTACAGAGGTATTCCCAATTTCGGCGAGAGAGAGTCGCAGCATGCGTCTCAATCTCCTTGTTGAGGTGGGTCAGCCGGCGTCTGAGTGTTCTATTCCAGCGCTGGCGCTGCCACCTCCACTCCAGACCCGCCTTGGTTTCCCACAGGTGCAGTTGATGGGTATCTATTGCGTCTGCAGGTCAGTCCTCTGGGAGGGGGCGAGTCACGGCGCGGACGTCGCACTGGAGCTGGTCGGACCAAGTAGCTATTTCTGAGATGGTGTGTAGAGTGCGGGCTCTCAGAAAGTGCGGAACGAGTCCCACTTCGTGATGGCCCACCACGAAGCGGGTCTGCGTGCTCGGCCTGCTTGTAGGAGAATCGCAATACTGTATTTATTTTTATTTATTTACTCATTTCTTTTCGCACTCTCAATCGCCCGAAGGCTTTACAGAGAGGAGGGGCAACAAATGCAGGTGTTAATGGCGGTCCTGAAATTCTTGGAGTTAGAGATAGCAGCGATGGAGGCAGGGAGGTGGCTCCAGTCTTCCGAGGTTCTTGGTATAAGTGAGTCAGAGTAGATTTTTGTGCGAGAAAGGGGCTCACCAACTTTCTGGGAATGATCAATGCGAGATGACACGTACGATGGCCGATGTAATTTGTCCCTAAATATGAGATCGAAGTAAAAAATTTTATGGAAGAGGCACAGTCGAGAACAATGTCGGCGCAGAGCGAGGTCTGGTAGGTCAAGAGTTAGTTTCATTGACGAGACACTAGAATAACGACTATAGTTAGCAAATATAAACCGGGCGCTGCGATTCTGGACAAGCTGCAGGAAGTTCGTTAGTGTTACCTGGCCAGGATCCCAAATTGAGCAGGCATACTCAAGTTTGGGTCTGACCAAGGCCTTGTAAAATGTGAGTTTTACTGTATTATTGGCGCGTGAGAACTTGCGACGCAAGAAACCTCGCATGCGATTAGCGTTGTTGACAATATAGTTCACATGCAAAGTCCATGATAGATTCCGGGCCATCGTGACGCCGAGATGCTTGTAAGAAGTCACGGTGGTTAGGGGTGTGTTATTAAGAGTGTAATCAGCTGTAGTGATCACTACCCAAATTACTGTAGTGATCACTACCCAGATTCTGCCGGGTGTTACACGACGCAGCTTGAGGTAGGCGATGGGTAAGGGTGACGTCGGGGGGGGGGGGTTGTAGTGTCTGCGCAGACACTGTTTCCGGCGCGAGTGGGATTGTGAGAAGGGGGAAGCCGGCCTGCTGCGCTGCGAGCTATACTCTGCGCCCCTTGGGCGTGTCCGTTGGATAGCTAGAATTAGGAGGAGGCTTTTGTGTGTGACGCGCTTGCTGAGCGTGAACAGTCGGTCGAAGTCGTGCCGCGGGCACTCTGGGTGGTTGTATACGTTAAGGATGAAGAGGCTGGTATCGCGAGCGCACTGGGGCATGAGTTCGATGAAGAGATAATCTAGTTCGGGGACGTCTAGCGGGTGGGAGATGGCAGTGAGCGCACGGCGTACGAGGAATGTGACCCGAGGGGACGTAGGAGAAATGGGGTTGATGGGCACGTAGCTTGGTAGGGTGAGAGGATTTGAGGGCTCTTGCAACGCGAGCACGTCGGGGCCCTCTTTCCGAGCTAGGAACTGGTGAACCAGACCCCGCTTGGAGCCAAAGCATCGACAGTTCCAGTGCCAGATGGTGAGGCTAGTGCGAGGTCTAGCCATTACTGAGGGTGTCGTTTGCAGCGGAGGGGTTGGAAAAGGTGTGGAGCTTGGTCTTCTTCGTTTCAGGCTTCGCGGCAGCACAGGCTGTCGCGTGGCGGGCCTCTTGCTCTTTAATTCATACGTCAATTTGGCGAGCAAATCCGTCTCGATGGCTAGGGAGGTTGGAGAATTATTGGGTGAAGTCTTGGATAGCCGTCTGCACCACGGCCTGAATTTTGGCCTCCACGAGTTGTTCGAATTGGGGGGGGGGGGAGGTGGGGCCGGGGTTGCCGCGGCTGGTGTTGGTGCGGTCGCCGAGATAGTGGCAGTCGCGGCCCTCTTCTTGGCCGGCGGTTCGCGAGTAGGGGGAGAGAGTGGTAGGGGAGGCAGTTTATGAGCGGCCGGGGCCACTGTCACCGGGGTAGGGGTTTGGCCCTGCTGGAAGGCATGCAGCTGCGACTGAAGGGGTTGGTTGGTGGTGTGGAGGGAGGCGAGTTGTATGCGGACATGCAGAATTTCCTTATAGAGGGGGTTGGCGAAGTCCTGGGAGACTACGCCTGCCCAGCTTACCTCACTGGTGTGGCTGCCTGGTTCCTGTGCTGGTGGTCTCGGGGGCACTGGAAGCGGAGGTTGCCTGATCCAGGATTGGGATCGTGTCTTGGCCTTGGTACGGTTAGAGGGCTGTTTCAGTGCGGCGGGCTAAAGCAGCGGGTGGGACTCCAGGGTGAGCTGCAGGGCGTCGGGCTTGCGCGTCATAGAGCGGCTGCGATGTTGGGGTGGATCTTTATTGGTGGGAGCGTGGTTGCCTCGGCGGCCTGCTTGGCATCCCAGTACCTCTTCTTGACGAGGTATGTGGTGCGATAGCGGGCCTTGCAGGCTCTGTCCGCCGTCAGGTGTGCTTTGCTGCAGCTCTTGCGGAGCGCGTGCAGGTGTGGTCCTCGGGGGGATCGACTTGGTCACAGCCGGGGCAGTGGCATTGCTTGTGAACCGGGCACACATCCGCGTGGTGGCCGAGTGCGCCGCAGTTAAGGCAGTGCTCGATCTTCTTTTTGAAGAGGTAGCACCTATAGGCATACGTGCATATCTTGGAAAATATCTACAAGGATTCCGCAGCAACCTTGGTTCTCCACAAGAAAAGTAGAAGGATACCTATCAAGAAAGGGGCCAGGCAAGGAGACACAATCTCTCCAATGCTAATCACTGAATGCTTAGCAGTAGTATTTAAGCTCTTAGCAGTAGTATTTAAGGCTTAGGAGTGAGGCTCAACGGCGAATACCTCGGCAACCTTCGGTTTGCAGATGACGTTGTCCTATTCAGCAATAATGAGGACGAATTACAACAAATGATTGAGGACGTTAACCGAGAAAGCGTAAGAGTGGGGTCGAAGATTAATATGCATAAGACAAACATAATGTTCACTAGCTTCGCAAGGGAAGAAGAATTCACGATCGTGAATCAGCCTATAGAGTCTGTAAAGGAGTACGTTTATCTAGGTCAATTACTCACAGGGGACACTGATCACGAGAAAAAATTTACAGAAGAATAAAATTGGATTGGAGTGCATACGGCAGGCATTCCTGACTGGGAGCGTACCACTGGAGTTGAAAAGGAAAGTGCACAATCATTGCATTCTACCGCTGCTAACATATGGGGCAGAAACTTGGAGGTTAACAAGGAAGCTCGAGAACAAGTTAAGGACCGCGCAAGGAGCGATAGAATGATAAATGTTAGGCCTAACGTTAAGAGACAGCAAGAGAGCAAAGTGGATTAGACTACAAGCGGGGATGCCTGATATTCTAGTTCACATTACGCGGAAGAAATGGAGCTGGGCAGGCCGTGTAATGCGTAGGATGGACAACCGGTGGACCATTAGAGTTACAGAATGGGTACCAAGACAAGGGAAGCGCAGTCTAGGATGGCGAAAACTAGGTGAGGTGATGAAGTTGCAGGCGCAGGAAATTTGCAGGCGCAAGTTTGAATCAGCTAGCGCAAGACAGGGGTAATTGGAGATCACAGGGAGAGGTCTTTGTCCTGTTGTGGACATAAATAGGCTGATGATGATGAGCACCTATGGAGTACGAGGAATAGTAGGTGTGCTTGGGCATTCAGTCTTGTTCGAAAAGGATGATGATGGACTCCGTCGAGCCCATGCGACTAAAGTCGATGATGGGAGGGTTCTGCTCCTGATTTAAACGATCCTGAATGTCTTCGTAAGAGTGGGCAAGAGGGACCACGTGGACCACGCCGCCAGCACAGTCTTCCGGGGCCGCTTGGTAGGAGTGGATGTCGTACGCATTGTCTTTGATGAGTACGGACTTGATGACGAGGTAGTGGAGTCGCCGTTGCTGGTCGGGAGTGTTGATGAGGACGAGGTGTTGGAGGGTGATGATGATTACGGTCTCTGGCTTGGCCTCTTGGTGTCCGAGGTGGGCTGCTTGCAGAATGGCATCGCGAAGCGTAACGCCGTTCACGGTCCGAAGGTTGAGGCCGCCACAGGGACGGAGGATGATTTTATAATCGTCGATGGGTAGCTTGGGGTGCCGTAGGGAAGAGAGTTTGGGCGGCCGGGTCCGGTGCCCCGCCAGAGCTTGAGGCGTAGATGGCTGGGTGCATTTCTCGGCGGCGGCGGAATTCGGAGTAGTGGTGGGGCGGGAGTTGCGAGTCGAGCTTCTCTTGTCGTGCGTTGAATACCAGCCGTTGTTAGAGGTTAGTTCCGAGGGTGATATTTCTTCTCCCTATACTACAATTGGTTGCATGTCGCCGTCGAGGCGCCGACGTGCCGGATTGCCCTTGTGCGCAGCTGCGTCTCTTGCGGCGTTCGGTGTCGGCGCCTGCTGCACAGCGAGGCTTAGCCTCTTAGCGCAGCGTGATCAGGAAAATAGATGCACTTGCCTCTTGATTTGGTGGTCCAAACCAGGAAAAGTTGCTATGGGCAGGTTCCAGGCGAGAAGCGGAGGCGGATGATACTAAATTCGGATGGCTAGGATAAGTTGATCCGGTCGTAGGGGCAATGTGTGCGGATCGCATGTAAAGCACGTCCGCTCTCCACAAGAGACGGAGTGGGTCTCCTCCGCACCCCGGTGGCCCGGTTTCGATTCCCTCCTGGATCAAAATTTACGTATTTTTTCTTTTCAAAGGGATTAATTTACTTCGTTTACATGAACCTCCCTGCTTAATTTGTCGTAAATTCGAGCATTGCTTACGCATTTTTACTCTTTGTTGTCGGCCACTTTTCGCAGCGTCATTCGGTCACGCCGCGACTACAACGTCGGATTTTCGCGTAATGGGGCATATAATGTTTTCGCATTAAAAATAGAAAGGAATCGGCCCCAACACGGAGCCTTGCGGCACACCAGACGTAGCAGCAATTTCATCGGAACAACTCCCATTCAAAACAGCTCTTCCACGTACTTAACAACACGGAGTTAGAGCCTCTATATTCATAAAAGAATTAACGTGTTCATATAACCGCAAATCTTCCCTGGTCAACCTATTACTGCTAATATCACCTGGTATATCCACATTAGTAGCAATGCGGATCGAAAGTTGGGTTATTTGCTGCTGTACAATTATAATGACACTATCCTCTTTCAAGTTACTACTATAGAAAACAATAATAGGAACAAAATATGAGTATGCATCCAATGTGTGAAATTCCATTATATTTATTACCTCATTAGAACTTAAAATTACTCCACTCATTTTATATGTTCAACTTATGATCGAATAGCTACTCTAACCTGAATAAAACTAAACTTGAATTTTTAACCCTTAAACTGATACAGTCGAAACCGGATATATCAAATCTGAAGGGGATCACAAACAGTCTTGTTATCTAACTAATTCGATATAGTAAATAACAGGCTCTCAGGTAAACGGTGGCTTACCGATTGGTGCGTCCGAGAGCCGCTAACTTACTGCACGCAACTCGGGGAAAAAGAGCAAGCACACTTTATTTACCCGCAAAAAAAATTGCTGGATCACTTTCAACTTAACTAATTGAAAAGTCCAAGCTGATTCTTTTCTTTTCACTTGTAGCGGCTATCGCTTGCAGAAAATAAACTCGTGAATAGGCACTCAACCCACACGACGACGCCTCGAAAATCGGACAGAAGGAATGTTGACGTCCGAGGTCGCATGCGCGCTAGCCGAACCGCTCGACGGGGCTCAACTGACTGCAGAATCTCTTCTCCACCTCCAAGTGCCAGAATACCTCAAAGTGTACAAAGAAGTGCACTATGAGGTATTCTGCGTGGCACCGCGTTCGATATATCGAATGTTCCGTTGAACGGGCGTTCTATATACGCGTGCACCAGCCCGGTACATTTGCATGTAATTTTCAAGGGGATTTTCCAGCTGTTCGATATACAGAATAATTCGTTATAAGTTGGTTTGACGGGTACGACTGTATCCCCGTCGCTACATATATCCCATCGTATTGATCAGCTGTACAAAATACGTATCAGATTTAGTCACATTAACTTGCTTAAGCTCTTTCTGGCCTCGCACAGCCCTTGAATGGTATCGCCTCCCCAAAGGAATCCTAAAGAGTACTAATAAACGCAAGTTTCACGCAACATCAACTAGGGTATACGTTGTGTAATCTGAATTTGTTAATTACTTACTATGTTCCCTTTAAATTCTTTGTAAGATCAGGTAATATCGGTATAACTGTAAAGCTGCCTTCTTGGTGCGCACTGAAGTTTTTCCACGTACCACCAGCTAAAATTATATGTTTAAAAAGTTACTTTTTAATCATTCCATTTTTTGTTTAGCCTGCTCTACCCACTTCCTTCCGTAATCCCTTCGAGCGCTGACAGCGGAAATAAATGAGTTATAAAACTGTAAAAAATATTTTTGGATGACAGGCGGTCACCTCCGGCAATGTTTCATCATCATCATCATCATAACCAGGCTATCTTTATGTCCATGGCAGGACGAAGGCCTCTCCCAGCGGTCTCCAATGACCCCTGTCCGTCGATGTATAAAATATGCGCATTATTTAAAGCTACATAGTTTAACACTGCATCGGTAAACTCAGTTTTTTCTTTTGAAATAACTAATCAGTTGTCGCTCTTCGCCGCTTATTTTGTCTGTGCATGAAAGTCTCTCGTCTTCTTTGCTAAAATTACAACCTAATCAACGAGTTCTTGAAACTTATATCGCTTTGTTAAATCAGTTGCTATGTGTTTTTGAACTCACGCGCTAAAATAAAAAGTGCATTGTTTTATGAATGCAGTGGATGAAATTGCTGCGAAAAGACAAGGCCGTGCAATACATTTGACCTTTTCATTACATGCCTATAGCCAGGAAGTTTGCGCAAACTAATGATTGTGTATTTTGTATTGATTGTGTCTCAATTTTCTACGGCATTTCCCCTACGCGGAGAAGCCAGTTTAACTTTAAATGATTCACAATTCGACTTGGTGATGTTTCGGCCATATATTTGATTGAGAGGATGTTCATGACCAATAGGAACACAGGTTGGAGGACAAAATTCTTATCAGATTTTGCAAAATAAATAGTGTTTACCATGTTAACAGCATATTTCTACTCTATCTACCCTATCTACAGATAGGAAATTGAAATGAACCACATGCATCAAAGTTTGCATTGCGAGTATTACGAAGTACAGTTTCAGTTTTCTTTCAATTTATGATATATGACAGTTGATCTGACGACCTCAATTCCCTGTTTTATGTTTAGTCTACTGACACTGCACAAACTATATTTTTGCCCCTTTCTCGCAAATATGTGTCTTGGGCCGGTATTTCGTAGCGATGCCTTTCCGGTAATAATGCCTTTTCGCGCTTATCGCGCTTTGTCAGTGGTCAGGGCAACGGTCCGCTCGCGTTAGCAACGGGATCAGCCGGCCGTGAGCGGTGGATGATATGACTAGTATAGAATAAGTCATAAATTATCGCTACAAAATAGCGGCCTTGGTTTCGGGCGCGTGTTCTCAAAGTGGACTGATTGTCCGCGCATTCTGTGCAGCTACCGAAGTGACTGAAAGCCTTTCGCTGTTTAAAGGTTTCAGCCTTTCGATGCCAAGCGCCTGAAATATGCACAAACAACGCGCCTGTCCGGAACCAGAAAGGTCGCAAGCATCATGACAAGGGAGGGATTACCCTACTACAGGTTAGTCGCGTCCTTGAGCAAAAAAAAAAAACCGGGGAGTGACAAGTCATTTTTAACGACGGGCTGTCGCTGTTATCGTTATCACAAATGACGACTTGCGTCAACGTGTCGCGCTTTGTCGTTAAGCTGTGATGGTTAATTCTTTGGAAAGGGTATTTATTTTTGTTCCGCAACGTAGATTACGTCATCGGGGAAAATTTAAAAATATAACGGTCATGAGTCAGGCGGTGGTACCTAGGTGACATGAACACCCAAGATGGATTTGTACGCTGACTTTCTTTTGGAAGCGCTGGTAACGTTGCGATTTAAACCACATTAGAACTTCGTACACGGTATTTTCCCCAACACTTTAACAGAAGTCTAATCAGTCCTGATCATATTAAACTTACAACTTTTTATCAGATACACTCTCAGACGACATATCCATACAATAAAGGGCTCTGTAATTTCCACCGTGACTTAACGTAGGTGCGTTGGCGTACTTCCTGTTTTAATCCAAGTCAGCCTACTCACAATTACCGCATTACTAATCACATCTACCATGGCCTCGGCTACATCCCAAGAAGCAGTTGCCTACCTATTCTCATTGCTAAATACTCGGTAAGCGTAAGACAGGCCAAAATTTTAATAGGAATGCGCAGTATGGAATTAGTATGGAACCTTCAGTGATATAGAACGAATGCATTACACTCGAATCTGTCCAGAATCAGACAGTAACATTCCTTTACTCTGACTATTCATTTATCATCATTGTTATTAAACAAAAAGCATGCTAAGCTTCTATCGCTAGGTTGGCGTCGTGAAGTCGCCTGACCTTGCACAAGTTCTACAATTCTACGCTCCAATATTCCATCAACACGAACTTGGCACTTGTCATCACGTATAAGCTAAAAAGCAACCTCGCATTCAGAACGTATAGTCAGCGTCAAAAGCTTTCGGACGCCGGAAGCTGGGAAAATATATTTCTACGCCTTAGGCACGCATCGTGGTATTCGGATTTACAGCGTATACTGGTCTAGAGCAAACAAAAGGGTGGCATAGTTTTTGTGGCTGCGGGCGTAGCTGCGTTGAAAGTGAACTTATTCACAGAACATCCGGCGTGTAAACTTTTGACGGCGACTGTGCCAATGAACACCTCTATTTTGTTTATTCTGCACAGAATTTTTTTAATGGATGGCCTCCCAGCCAACCTCATGCAGTGCTTAAACCTGGTTAATTTTCTGGACAGCCATCTCAGACATGATGTATAGGTATAAGAACTGAACTATTATGTAGTACCTCATTATTATCCCCAGTGAGGTGTAATACATATGTAAACAAATAAAGGATAATAACATTGCCTATGAAATTTTACTCAAATCTCAGGACTACTTCAAAACTTCGCCTGTTCGTCTTGTGTACGTCCCTATGCTTTCTAGAAACTGAAAGGGCGAAATTCAAGGGTGAAATTGAGATGTCCTGTGGCACCATGGCAGAAAAGGGAAGGTGTGGCTTAGTGGGACCATCTGAAAGGTTCAGCTGCCATTGTGCTACTCACGGACAAGGAACCACACTTTTGTATTTTATTTACAGGTGGTAGACAGTCATAAATCATGTCAGTGGACGCTGGCGTAATCATGACAACACCACCGCACCGATATGGTCATAAACGATTCTAATAATGAAACATTTCTGCAAACACTCACGGTCCTTTCTCGTGTTTCTTCAATTGTTCTAACACGTTAAATTTAGGGTAGGCGAATATTCTCACAGAATTACTGAAGAATTGCACCAGTAATTATATCAAGGTTCTGCGACCTGATTCAGCCATAGAGTTACTCACGAACAGAACAGACAATGCTATAGCAACTTTGGTGATTGTATCCGGAAACAACGTCTTCCAGCACAACTTTGTGGGCATAACTCCAAAAGGGTGTGGTCTGTGATTGGAATTGTTGTTGATTTTTACACGACAGGCTACATTAACACGTCCCGGTGTCTTTTCGCATAATTTCCAATACTCCTCTGCGTAAGTCATGGTAAAAGGATATGAATACCTTTAGTATTTCTGGAATTTCGGGAAGGTATATGGGAATGGTTCAAATGATAAGACAGGTGCGCTGCATATTGAGGATAGAATGCTTATGCTTCGAGTTACCGGTTTGTACTAAGCAAACAAGCTTGTGGAATAACCCGGACAGCCTTCATTTGCACCGAAGATCAGGTACGCAAAAATTCTGCTTTGATATAATGGAAATATACTGAGTCAAATACCTTTCGCAGCATTCCTATGTAAGAATACTACGTCTGGGGCTGCAGCAAACGTTTCTACTTCTGTGCCTTTTCAGTGCACACACTGGACGCTATTTATTTTTGTGGTACGTTTCAAGCTGCACAAGAGTCGCTCAAACACGCCTTTCCCATGACATAGCTGAAGAGGCAAAAATATTTCTTAGTAATGTCTTCATAAATATTCGCCGTAAGAAAGAAATGAATTTTCAAAACAAGTTACCTGGGTTTATTGTCTAAAATACATTACACCTAAAGTGCAAAAGAAGTTTGCAAGTACGTTCGCATGTTCACGAAACCAGCCAGCTATTTTTAGGAAGACGTTGGCGCAGTAGAAAGAAACTAAACAAGAACCTTAACTAAATGTCCTGCATTTCGGAATATGTCATCTGGCGGAAAACGGCCAAACTAAGCAGCGACAAAGTGATAAAAAAGCGTAACGCAGCTGGCTTCGAACCTACGAACTCACGCTCGTGGTATGAGCGACCTTGATCTGTGCTCGCTCAAAACGCTCGTCCATCGCTTTGACGCGCTTCTGCAGGCAAAAACTAGGTTTATATATGTGCCACAATAAATTCCGCGACCTTGTTATGAAAACTGCGACTTTGGAACGACTGTTTTCTTATTTCAAAAGCTACTGCTGACTGTCATTGAAGTTGATAAATCCCCGGGAATACGTCAATCGATGCAATAGGTTCGTCGCAAATTGCTTTTTACTTGCCAAAAAAAACTCCATAATTTGGGCTTTTCCATAGTCTGCTGCTCTTTAAACTTTGCCCGCAATTTGGAACGGGTTTCCTGCCGTAAGTAATGGTACCACTTGCCTTATACTTCGGCGGGTCATACTTATGAGATGTCGCGCTACGGCTGTCGGGCCTATTTCCACGGGAATATTTTGAAAGATGACTTCTACGATTAGTTATTTGTGAAAAACGACGCTCTCCCATGGAGAACGCGCATGTGTTCAGAGGCGGCCGCTAGAGGCGCTGTTCGACGATGTCCCAGATTCCTGGTTATGCTTCTAGGCTTCAAGTCGCTGTTCAATTCCTGCCGTGGCGGTAAAATTTTGATGTGATCGCAATGCAAATACATTCGTGTATTTAGATTTAGGTGAACGGTAAAGACTTAGCTGATGACAGCTAACCCAGATTCCGCCAATGCGGCAGGCCGCTTAATCAGATCGTAGTTTTGGCGCGTAATAGGCAAGAATGTGTTTAATTTACCTCTTATACCCCACTGTGACGTTCCCTCCAACGTGAAAGCCAACTTGACTTTAACGTCCGTGTGCCCAGAACAAGAACTGAGCACGCGCCTTTCATCTAGCGCCGCAAAATTGTTCTTTACCTCCAATCGCGACAAAACATCGTCAGAGCAAGCGTCCGAGGTGTTCCTTCAATACTATGGGACAATCCTATGACGAAATGCATGCACAAATGTGATCGCGCCCATGTGCGTGAAAAAGCAAACACATGAGTTGCAATGAATTGCATTCCTCTGACTGGTTATGAGTGCCCCAAAAGTGCTCTCAAGTTTTCTCTTGTCACAGAACAGAAATAATGAAACTTAGAAAAATAATACTCATCAGCAGTGTTCCCCTCGAACCATCCTCAAAAACATTTCTTTCAAAATCCCTAAAAAAGCATATTCGTTCGCCTTCTTTCTGGGGTTTTACGTGCCAAAATCAATTCTGATTATGAGGCACGCCGTAGTGGAGGGCTCCAGATTACTTTTGACGACCTGAGGTTCTTTAACGTGCACTACAACGCAGGCACACGGCCGTTTTTGCAGTGCGCCTTCGTCGAAATGCGGCCTCCGCGGCCGGAATTCGATCCCGCAACCTCGTGCTCAGCAGCACAACGCCTTAGCTTACTGAGCTACCGCGGCGGGTCATACTTTTTCTGATTTGTTTGGCGGGTCATTCTTATTGCTGTGTCAAAAGATCGGTGTATAATTCAGCAGGTAAAATGGCGGTCGAACACAGTTTTCTGAGAAGTAGTGGTGCATCGGTAGCTGTAGGCTATCCAAATAAAGAAGTCCACATTCACCAAGGAGTCTTGCACTGCTAAAAATAATTATAGGGAAATAGAAGAAGAATAGATTAGAAAATAAGACAGAATAAATTATGAAACTGCTAAGAACAATCTTTATGGAGTGCCTCCTCAACTTGCACTTGAAAAATATATTGTTCCGTTCAAACTTTGACATTTTATTGCCTGGGTCGAGAGCAAAGCAGCTATGACCATTTGCTAGCGCATTTACGTTGCTCGCACGCCGTATTGGAGGTCTACGGATAATTTTCGCCCTTCTGGTGATTATTAATCTGTGCGGCACGATGCAGGTGGGCGTCTTCATGGGCGCCTGTTTTACTGCATTGTTTGAAGACAAGAGCTGTATTCTGATCTGAAATAATTTAGTGGTTGCTTTAAACGTCAGCGAATAACAGCTATTCAGTCTAAATTCATTCGTAAAACGCCATCGCATGAACTATCAGTCAATAAAAATTTGAATTTGAATTGCTGCTTTAAATGTCAGCTCGAGGAAGTGTGGCCTAGTGCGCCATCACGTGCCCAATGACGCACGCACTAACCCAGACCTTCAGTCAGCCAGATGGCCGCGACGTGACGTGTGCAATGATGCATGCACTAGGCTTATATTTAGGCAGCCAGAACCGTGGAGCCACCGTGTCATCGGGGAAGTGTGCTCGTCTCGCGCCCAGGAGGCTCGGTTTCGAATCCCACCCAGACCGAAATGTATGAATTTTTTTTTTCAAAGCCATTGATTTACTTTGTTTATAGCAACGTCCCTGATAAATTTGACGCCAGTCCGAGATCCCAACAAGTTTTTATTCTTTGCGCCTTCGGCCATTTGGGTACCATCTTTCGGTTACGCCGACTACGACGGATTTTTGCGTAATGGGGCACATAATGCTTTCGCATTAAAAGCAAGGTAGAGTAATGTGCACTGGAACATTGCGGTGAGGCCAGGTTGGCCCTCTCCCCCAGTTGAGTAGCGGATATTCTTTCAGCATCTGCCATGTATTCGATTTGCAGACGCGATGATTAGGTTATTGAGTTGCTGTTGTACGTAGGCACGAAGAAACGAAAGGTTTCCCATGTGTTCATTTATGCCGTGTCTAATTGTTCTAAATATGTGGACAAAATATCACTCTCTTTGTTCCCGTCCACGAGCAGTGTGCAAGAGTGTTCGACAACGATGACACGTATTTTGCCACATGAATCTTCTAGCACAGTGCGATGCTTTGGTGTAGGGCTGCTAAGCACGAGGTAGCGGCATCGAATCCCGGCTAGGAGTGGCGTAGCCCGAAATTTTGTTCGGGGGGGGGGGCTCAGGTTGCAGCGTGACCTCCTCCTTATAGAATTTGTCGAGGGATCAAATACATGAATAATAACTGCTTCGCCAATGCCATTGCATATTAGATGCTGCAAACGAATTATTGAACGCTACGCACTGTCAAGTAAAATGTGTATTTTTTCATAACAGAACATATTCGTATGTCCCAAAAATTGTGGCAGAATGGGCTGATATCAATGCTGCCACGTTTTTGTGTATATTTATTACGTAAAGAAAATATCACACGAACTTTAGAACTATATCATGCAGTTCGAAACCAGCAAAGCAGTGCATGCAGCTGACATGAAAAACGTAAAGGCCATGAAATGAATAAGTTGAGGACAAATATTTTGCTGAATCTTTGTCCTTCAAGAACCTTGTTTACATTTTTGCACATATGCAACGGCCAGGAACAAACCTCAATGACGCTGTCCCTCGTTGCAATAGATTGCGCAGGAGCAGCTGTTACCGGTCGTGTATCGCAATTACACCGAGATTATACTCGCAACAGTGAGCACAAATAAAAAAGCAGGAGTTCTGCAAAATATACATTAGAAATGCGAAGATAGAATGGAATATACAAATGCGATGATACAACTGGCTAAAGGGCAAAAAAGAGTCGCTGAAAACAAAGTTCACTGCTTGTATACACAAAACCTCGCAACAAGATATTCAATTATACGTCTAAGTCTCCAATAAATCTACGCATTTAAGTAAACGTCACTGTATATCATGCGTCAAACCAGATAAATAACCATGTTGCCCAGTCAGAGATAGTAAACTTTGCGCACAGGAAGACAGATGATCTAGGCAAGAACAAAACTATGATCGCGGAAATCGTGATATGTACTCGGGCCATGCAGCGGTCGCGACAGCGCCATGTGGGTGGAATAATAGAGGAATAATGCAGAAATCAGCACGAAAATATGTAATTTAACTGCCTGTCCAGCGGTAACAATTATTCTGCGCCCAAAATTAAAGAAGGGTATTGCTTCGTTTCAAAAAAGAAATAAAAGCAGGTAGCTAAAAAGGAAAGAAAAGGCCAAGCGAAAGCCACAGATGATGCGGCAAGTTGAACTACCCAATGTCCGAGTGTGATTTAGCCAAACGCCGCATGGGCCGGGCTCTCAATGAGCAAGGTCGGTCAAAATTGGTTATTGATGTCCTCGTAATTTTCGCATTCGCATGATAATTTTGATCATGATGCTAACTACTAGAATAAACTGGCAAAATTTCCGCGGTATAAAAGCTAACGAACAGTCATACGTTTTCATAATTACGAGCTTATGGACCTGAAGGAACAGAGATTTTTACTTGCATTTATTTTTGCTGCTTTGCTATCTACAGGACAAAATTCTCGCGGCGGGGAAGTTGAAAGAAGCGGTTAATGACTTCGGACACGTTGATGCCGACGTATCTGTGGGTGTATAGAAGCGCCAGCCTAACCATGTGTTCCACATACATTGTAGAGCGCAAGTAGTTCTTTTAGTAAACTCTTGTTAAAAATATTCTCTCTGCACTCGCAGTGGTCACTGGTAGGGTGACTTGAATCTGCAGCAGTTTGTACACATTTACATAGCACCTGCAGTCGCAATGAGAGAGGGCATCTATTCCGGTGCTAAAACCTAAAACACTCCCTTCATATCGTTGGCATCCTTGTTTAGGTACCTTGCACAAACAGTAGGCTGTTCGATTCCAGCGATGTCCGTAGTTTTGTCAGGAAGTATGGAGAAGCAGCCTGTTTTTGGAATTAGGGTTTCTTTGATAATTTCACCACAAATTTCTATAATTTGGTTTTGTACATCTGGACTTAAATACGAGGCATTACTGGGGCCACTTTCCAAATACTTCTTCGAATATGTACCTCCACAATCAGCTCGCATGCGAAGAGGCGCTCTGACAATACCTGTATTTTCAGCGGGGGCTATGCTTAAATCCATAGGGCCTCTGTCCCTGTGGCCACGGAGAGCCAGACCTTGTCGCCCGCAAAAAGAATTTCCTGAATAATAGGCCATTTGCTTTCTTCTGTTTTCTCATATTTTACTTTGCCTGCCCTGGTCCAGCTGATCGATCACATTGGGCACGCTTCCTGAAATTGTTTCGGTGATAGTTAGTATTTTCGTGTGTGTTTGTCACAAAATAGGGCGTAATCCAAGTGCGCGTCGCGTGTCACGCAAGGCAGCGAAAGCACACGCCGGCCCCGCGGCAACTTCAACAGAGGGGGAGAGCGCATACGCCTCAAACAGCGACCCGAACAACGGCGCCTAGAAGTCTAGAAGAGCATAGACGAGACTACAGTAACGAGAGAGAGCCAGAGAGAGCCCACGCGCGCGCCGAGACACCTTCTCACCCGGCGAGTCGAGAGAGATAACTACAGCGTGAGCGTGCGCCAACAGCATGAGTCATCACCTCCCACCCTCGACAAAGCTCCGACAGCAGCGGTCGAAGGTACGAGAAAAGACTCGAAGGTTCCCAGCTATGGCCATGCTACGAGATCCCGACTGCGATAGGAATGTCCGAGAACGCCTGTGACGGCTATATACGCCTGTGAGGGCCATCTCTGCTCTTTCTCTTGTTTCCCTTACACCGTCTCACTGTGCTATGTTCATAATAAAGTAATGTTGAGTCTTAACAATTGTCGAATAAATACATATGCATATGACTGTAAACCACTACTGACCGTGAGTGAAAAGCGCTTAATGGTCAGCGAAGCGGTCACTGCAGGCACGTAAGTATTTCACTTGATCGACTCTGCGAATAATTTATTTTTTTCGTTACTGTTATTCTTGAAAGCATGATGCTATTGTCCGCGTACCCATGCGAATACCGTTTTTTACGTTCTTACTTGCGGGGCCTCATTTAGCGCGTTTCTACTCCCCGAACAGTTAGCGCATTACGGTTCCCGAACTCTAGCACTGGTGCTAGGCCGCGCTGATGAGGTTGACACGTTCGTTATTGCATTCTCTTGCTGCCCAAGCACATAGACAACACTCAAAGATGGGTGAGCTCGACGCAGCACCACACTGTTGAAGTTAATTACTTTTATGGGCAGGGCCGCGCAGGGTGCGTGTGAACGCAGAGACAATGTTTTGGTAGACACAGGGTCTGTATACATCTTCCATAGAACACGATTTTTCCAGATCGTTGCGAAGTGTATTTACCGACTAGTTCTCTCGCAGAGTGCTCCAATTTGTCTTATACCGGTGTCACACGGCCACTTTTCATAGCGATCGAGACCGATCTGTATCGGAATGTGCTACTGCGATTGGCTCCTTTCCGCAGATTGAGCAAAGAAGCCATTGACGACCAAGAAATTCGACCCATATCGGGCTCGATCACGATCAAACTTGCACTGTGTGACCCCCGTATTAGGCACTGGAATGAAGTCGTGTTTGAAAGAATAACAAATGTAGCCTCTGCCACTACATACGAGAAAATATGGCATCAAAGAGATGACAATTCTCGCAACCTATTGGGAAATGTGCCGAAAAGAGTTTACCAAAATGCGTTATTTTACTGATGTGTGCATTGGTTCACATTAGACTGAAATTCCAAGTCCTCACGTGATGCAGGAAACCGGCGAAGCGTGAACATACCACATCGCGGCAGTGGTCTCGCGGAGTGCTCTGTCGTGGACACACTTAGTCCCCAAGATCATTATTTTCCGATGGTTGTTTGTGCCCTCATAAACGGCACAGTGCTGGTCTGTAGCCTTTTGATGAGTATATATGCCATTATTTACGAGCGTAAGTCATTAGTGACAAAAATAAACGGGAACATCGAAGGAAAGCTACCACTCCACAATGCAAGCGCAAGGCAAGCTCACAGTCAAGACCGAACAGGCAACACTGACACATACTCTCCACGCCAGACCGTCGGAAGTGCCCTCGTGAACACGTCTATAACCGCCGTGCGAGAATCGTCAGTGGGAGTTGAGTCCGTACCGGTGAAGTGATGTAACGTGAAGACCGAGCGTCTGCAGAAGAAGGGGATTCCCCGGCAAGCTAGTAGTCGAGTTCATCGAGCGGCTGCACTTCCGGAAGAAGTTGCTTCTTCGAGATTTGTCCCGAGCTACGCCGAGATCGTCTGACTCCAAGACCAACACTGGTGAATACGATTGGACACGTAGTGTTCCGTTTCGTTTTGTACTTTACGTGTTGGACTCTTAGTGCTTGTCGTTAATTATTATCCTGTGTTTTGTGAATACCCATCTGATTTGTATTATGTTGTCTAGCCTAAGTGTGCACGTGTGTGTTTAACTGCCTTGTGTGAAGAATATAATTTTGTTGTGTTTTGACAACTCTGGGCTCTGACTCGGTCTTTGGACAGCAACCGGCGTTCGCTGGTGCACCAGAGGGCCCGCACTTAATTTCCCTTGCATTCGTGGGATTATTTTCGGAAGCTGATAAATCGGCTTTGGAATTTGGTCCCACGTCTGCGCGTCGTTCACGGGGTCTGTGACAATATTTTTGGCGTCCGCGACAGGATCTTTCTGGTGGAAATTGTGTGTCTATAGTAGGGAGAAAGAGCCTAGGGTCGTCATATTGCTATTGTAAACGATTTTGAGTGTTGCACCACGTTTTGCAAACTTTTATGCAGAGAGCAGTTCGATATTTGAAATCTAAGCAGATATTTTTGCAGGCGGCTAGTTTTGAAGGGCATCATGGATCTCGAGAAATTAGTTGCCCTTGGTGAGAAGATGGGTCTTTCCGGAGTGGAATTACGGAAGTGGGTTAGCCTGAAGGAAAAAGAAGCTTTAGAAACAGAGAGAGAAAAGCTAGCGACCGAAAGAGCCAAAGAAGAAAGAGAGGCGCAGTAACGAAAAGAAGAACGAGAGGCGATGGAGCGAAAAGAAGAAAGAGAAGCAAAGGAGCGACAGATAAAAGAAGAAAGGGAGGCGAAGGAGAGAGAAGGACAAAGACAGCACGAGTTAGAACCCGGACAACTTCGTTTGCAGCAGCGTACAGACGCTCCCGCTCTGGCAAAAGTCGATAGCACTGAAAGGGAGGACACTAGCTTCAGTCTGAACCCAAGCAAGGTGCTTGTGGCATTCGATGAAAGAAAAGATAATCTGGATGCTTACTTGCACAGATTTGAGACAGTTGCTAAAAGCCAGAATTGGCCAGAGGATCAATGGGCCACTGCATTGAGCACGTGTTTGAATGGCGAAGCACTTAGTGTGTACGGTAGGCTGACGCCAACCGATGCCCCTAATTATGGAAGGGTGAACGCCGCTCTACTAAAGAGATTTAGGTTCACCGTAGAAGGCTTCCGAGATAAGTTTAGGACCGGAAAACCCGCCGATGGCGAGACTGCCACGAAATTTGCCGCGCGGCTCAGCCACTATTTTGATAGGTGGACTGAACTTTCAGAGACTGCACAGGAGTACGGTGCGCTTAGAGAGCACCTGATCAAGGAGCAATTTCTCATCAGTTGCCACCCGAGCCTGTCACTCTATCTGAAAGAAAGGAAAGCTAAATCGCTTCAAGATATGTTGGAACTGGCAGACCAATTTTTGGAAGCACAAGGAGGCACCAATCTCTCAAATATCAGAAAAGAGGAGCCAGAGGACTCAAAGAAACCGGCATCCGATGAAAGGAGAAACCCTCAGAAGACTGTTCCGAGGTGTTATCTCTATAACCGACTGGGCCACCATGCTAACAATTGTCGGAGCAATTTTACGCGTCCCAATGATGTCAAATGTTTTAAATGAGGGCGACGGGGCACAAAGTCGATACATGCCGCAACGGTGTGTAGGCAATTCCCCAGGCATCCTGTGTGTATGCCCCGCCAAAAGATCAAGACATGAACGCCGACACTGTAGAGCTCCGAGACGGAAAAAATAATTCCGGTTGTTAATGCGGTTATGACACAAAACCCAGAATTTCCTGTAAAAGGAATGCCTGTACTTGCGGGAAAAATGGCAGACAAACAAATCACGGTGTTACGAGATACCGGCACCAGAACAGTGATCGTACGAAGGGACTTGATCAAAGACAATGATCTCACGGGCGAGTGCCGTTTAGTTTACCTCGTCGATGGTACGGCTAGGAAGCTTGCCGAAGCCAAGATTGAGGTCGAGACCCCCTATTGCAATGGGAATGTCACTGAGCTTTGGATGGACAGCCCACTGTATGACCTAATTCTAGGAAACATCGAGGGAGTTCGCGCCCCAGACGATCCAAAACCTTTGGAAGAAGTGCCGAAGATCGAACCATCGACGATCGATGAAGCTCGTGGAAAACCATCAACGACTGACGAGAACAACGCGGCAGCTGTCTTCCGAGCTCGAGCGAAGGTTCAGGCAAGACCTTTCCAGCTCCCTTTCATGCTCGATTCAGAAAATAAACCGACCGGGACTCATAACCACGCGAAACACTATTATCGCAAAACCAAGGACAGGAAATTAAAATTTAAGAACCGTTGACGATTATCCGTGGTGCAAAGCGTTTTCATTGAGTGCACCGAATGTTTATTTATGCATCTTTCGTTTCTGTTCTGTAAACTACCCTGTCACAGTTTTGTATACTTGTTACAGATGTTCTGTTTCATAAGTTCGCCTTGTTACGCGAGACATGTGTTATTGTATAGCGCAAGTGTACTTGTTACGCGAGAAATGTGTTATTGTGTGGTACGAGTGTACTTGTGTTACTTGTGCTTGTCCCAATATATCGCGAGTGAAGTATCGTGTGAATTGTGTTGGACTGATTTATGGACTTACGGACTCTTGCGTAGTGAACTTTTGTGCGCGCTCCTTTTTGGATTTCTTGAATATTATTGTATAATATTCTTAAAGTGGGGGGCAGCGTCACAAAAGAGCGCGTAATCCAAGTGCGCGCCGCGTGTCACGAAACCCAGCGATAGGACACGCCGGCCCCGCGGCAACTTAAACAGAGGGGGAGAGCGCATACGCCTCAAACAGCGACCCGAACAACGGCGCCTAGAAGTCTAGAAGAGCATAGACGAGACGACGGTAACGAGAGAGAGAGAGAGAGCCCACGCGCGCGCCGAGACACCTTCTCACCCGGCGAGTCGAGAGAGATAATGACAGCGTGAGCGTGTGCCAACAGCATGAGTCATCACCCCCCCCCCCCTCGACAAAGCTCCGACAGCAGCGGTCGAAAGTACGAGAAAAGACTCGAAGGTTCCAAAGCTTTGGCCATGCTACGCGATCACGACTCCGATTGGAATGTTCGAGAACGCCTGTGACGGCTATATAGACCTTTTCACAAACCGAAGTTTGAGCAGCGCCTATGGCCGACACGGGCGACGTCTAGCGTCAGAACATGTTATGCCGCCATTTTGGACTGTGCGCCTTGCGAGAGCAGGCCAGCCGCACTTCGGTTGTGTGATCTTCGCTGCGCATTATTTCGATTGTTTTCTTCCGCTTCGCTTGTCTTGTGCCGCTTAACTTGTTACATGTTTCACGTGCTCGCGTGAGCGCTCAGTGTAGTGTGCCATCTCAGCAGCAAGCCCAGCCAGTGGATGTGGTGTTTCGTCGTCGGTTGCGGCGGCACCAGCGTCTGTTTCGTGGAGACCTGGCGTGCTAATCAGCGGTATATTTCATTGTTATTGCTGGTAACATGTCACCGTATCTTCAATTGAATCTGATCACCATTACGTTTCGCGGTTTAGGGTTGCCTCATTTAGCGAAAGCAGGCGCGTACGTAGCTGTCGGGCAATGCTTAGAACCAGGCGCCCGCGGCCCGACGACGCGTGTCAGTGGTTGGCAGATATGCGGTGGTTACTCCATACGCTTCCGACGCAACTGAACAACTCAATCATGCAAAATTTATTGGATCTGGTGCGGTGCACGGTGCTTATAACAAAATGTCAAAGCATAAGCGTGGCGATCGAGCAGCGCGGTACCTGCAGCTAAAGGGCTTTACCTGCAGCGAACCGACGCGCGCCAGTGATCTCAGATGCCAGCGCAACTGATACAGCCCAAGTGCTAGATTTTAGATGCGAAGCAGCTTATGGTCGGGGCTATGTCATTCCCTCCCTCCGCCTGCGGCGTCTACACCCGCACTGCGCATGCGCATCCTCCTCCCCTCCTCTCCTTGTCTCATCTGCTCTCCTCTCGGCATTCGTCCTCTCCGACGCTCCTCTATGACGCTCCTCTCCTCTCCGGATTGCGCAACGAATGTCAACACCTGCGGCTCCGCGCGCAATAATGCGAAGCAGCTTAGGTTAGAGGCGCGACGGTAGGCGCTGCATACGCCGCTGGGGGGCGCTATAAGGCGCAGAACTGTTGTCGACGCCGTCGGCGTTTTATCCGCGTTCGCACCGAACGCGCGTGGCGTTGGTGACTGTTGCCGGTGCCTCTGGGGGCGGCTCGGAGGTTTTCGACGAGATCAGCCATTACTCGTCGAGCAGCGTCAGAAATCTTACCTACGCAACGCCGCGATGAGTGCCACGGACAGCGCCAGTGTCAGCGCCGTGGTCGACCCCATGGCTGCTTCGCATACTACTCAGGGTTCCCCTACGGGAAGATGGTGTAATTTTATTTTATTTTTAGTATTTGGTATTTACCTATTTATACATACTGTCAATCCAAGTAGGGATTATAACAGGACTTGTTATAAAAATATATTTGTTCACCTTTTTTTTTTGTTTACCTATTGGCTGGAATGGCTTTCCTTTCGAATGTCTGAATTTGGAACAAGCTTCGCTTATGGTGAACCTTAACGTAGATCGTGCGCGAAGTTTGTATTGAACATATTGCGTACGGCAAGAATTGTTCGGGCGCGCTATCTCTGAAGTGAAATAAGCCAATAATATTGCAGCGTTAGGGCCATCTCTGCTCTTTCTCTTGTTTCCCTTACACCATCTCACTGTGCTATGTTCATAATAAAGTAATGTTGAGTCTGAACAATTGTAAAATAAATACATATGCATATGACTGTAAACCACTACTGACCGTGAGTGAAAAGCGCTTAATGTTCAGCGAAGCGGTCACTGCAGGCACTTAAGTATTTCACTTGATCGACTCCGCGAATAATTTTTTTTCGTTACTGTTATTCTTGCAAGCATAATGCTATTGTCCGCGTACCCATGCGAATACCGTTTTTTACGTTCTTACTTGCGCGGCCTCATTTAAGCGTTTCTACGCCCCGAACAGTTAGCGCATTACGGCTCCCGAACTCTAGCACTGGCGCTAGGCCGCGCTGATGAGGTTGACACGTTCGTTATTGCGTTCTCTTGCTGCCCAAGCACATAGACAACACCCAAAGATGGGTGAGCTCGACGCAGCACCACACTGTTGAAGTTAATTACCTTTATGGGCAGGGCCGCTCAGGGTGTGTGTGAACGCAGAGACAATGTTTTGGTAGACACAGGGTCTTTATACATCTTCCATAGAACACGATTTTTCCAGATCGTTGCGAAGTGTATTTACCGACTAGTTCTCTCGCAGAGTGCTCCAATTTGTCTTATACCGGTGTCACACGGCCACTTTTCATAGCGATCGAGACCGATCTGTATCGGAATGTGCTACTGCGATTGGCTCCTTTCCGCAGATTGAGCAAAGAAGCCATTGACGACCAAGAAATTCGACCTATATCGGGCTCGATCACGATCAAAAGTGCACTGTGTGACCCCCGTATTAGGCACTGGAATGAAGTCGTGTTTGAAAGAATAACAAATGTAGCCTCTGCCACTACATACGAGAAAATATGGCATCAAAGAGATGACAATTCTCGCAACCTATTGGGAAATGTGCCGAAAAGAGTTTACCAAAATGCGTTATTTTACTGATGTGTGCATTGGTTCACATTAGACTGAAATTCCAAGTCCTCACGTGATGCAGGAAACCGGCGAAGCGTGAACATACCACATCGCGGCAGTGGTCTCGCGGAGTGCTCTGTCGTGGACACACTTAGTCCCCAAGATCATTATTTTCCGATGGTTGTTTGTGCCCTCATAAACGGCACAGTGCTGGTCTGTAGCCTTTTGATGAGTATATATGCCATTATTTACGAGCGTAAGTCATTAGTGACAAAAATAAACGGCAAAATCGAAGGAAAGCTACCACTCCACAATGCAAGCGCAAGGCAACCTCACAGTCCAGACCGAACAGGCAACACTGACACATACTCTCCACGCCAGACCGTCGGAAGTGCCCTCGTGAAAACGTCTATAACCGCCATGCGAGAATCGTCAGTGGGAGTTCAGTCCGCATTGGTGCAGTGATGTAACGTGTAGACCGAGCGTCTGCGGAAGAAGGGGATTCCCCGGCAAGCTAGTAGACGAGTTCATCGAGTGTCTGCATTTCCGGAAGAAGTTCCTTCTTCGAGATTTGTCCCGAGCTACGCCGATATCGTCTGACTCCAAGACCAACACTGGTGAATACGATTGGACACGTAGTGTTCCTTTTCGGTTTGTACTTTACGTGTTGGACTCTTAGTGCTTGTCGTTAATTATTTTCCTGTGTTTTGTGAATACTCATCTGATTTGTATTATGTCGTCTAGCCTAAGTGTGCACGTGTGTGTGTAACTTCCTTGTGTGAAGAATATAATTTTGTTGTGTTTTGACAACTCTGGGCTCTGACTCGATCTTTGGACAGCAACCGGCGTTCGCTGACGCACCAGAGGACTCGCACTTAATTTCCCTTGCATTCGTGGGATTGTTTTCGGAAGCTGATAAATCGGCTTTGGAATTTGGTCCGGCGTCTGCGCCTCGTTCACGGGGTCTGTGACAGTGTGGAAGATTGCGAGCGCGTGCTTTCATTTCTGGAATGGCTTGGACACGAAGGCTCCACTGCACGTATGTTGGCCCAAGTCTATAAGAGCATTAACCCCATGAAGTTCCAGAATTAAAAAAACTAAAGCACGTCGTTGGAAATGTCAGTGCACCTTTCGCGTCAAAAGTTTATGGGAACTTTATACACATAAAGTTTCGGAATCGAAGTCAATGCGCTTCGTAGATTCTGCGGCCGCTGCGAGATGCCGCAGAATCTACTGCGGCCGCTGCGAGATGCCGCCCGCTCGCTATCGAAAAGCCCTTGAAACTTTGTGCTCGGATGGGGCTCCTTGCGTTACGTGACTCCAGGTGCAAGGGCGTTGCCACGAAATCCAGCCCGAGTTCGCAATGTTCGTCCCGAAATGTATTTTCGAGCGTGAAAAGGAAATTGTAAACAGAATCCAGAATGATTCCCGGCGTCGGTGGTGGTTTGGTCGGCGGTGTATGCCGACACGAAAAAATTTCAGGGGGGGGGGGGAGGCGGGGGGCGGCTGAAGCCCCATTAGCCCCCCCCCCCCCCCCCCTTTCTACGCCCCTGCCGGCTACGGCGGCCGCATTTCGATGGAGGCGAAATGCCAAGACACCCGTGTAAGTAGATTTGGGTGCAGATTAAGGAACCCCAGGTGGTACAAATTTTCCGGAGTCCCCCACTACGGCGTGCTTCATAAGCAGATCGCAGTTTGGGCACGTAAAAGCCCACAATTTAATTTTTGAGATGCTTTGAAAATGGGAGATTTGGTGGCGCGTGGGTGTGAGCTCTGCTGTTATATAGACGGAGTCTGAGCGCGGTCCCAGTCTGGCATATATACTTTCGGTCGCAGACATCACAATGGAGCATATTGTAGGCCCATGTCGCGGTATGGGCATCGGCGGTAGACATGGCCGGCTTCCCCGCAGTGATAGCAGAGCGGGCGGTGGTCGGGGGTGCGCCAAATGTCCGTCTTCCGCTGGGAGCTGCGCTGGGCGACGGGCGGGCGTGCTGGCGGCGGCGGCGGTGGACGACGGAACTGCGGCGTTACGGGGCCCTGGCGCGAGCGCGGAGGGGGGCCTTGACGACGGGCGACGGCGGCGTAGGTCATCGCTTGCGGCTGTGGTTGAGGCGATACCGGAACTTCTGGCACTTCTAGTGATCGCTGAACCTCTTCTTTAACTATGTCAGCGATTGAAGTCACCTGAGGATGCAATCTTGGGAATAATTTCTGTAGTTCTTCCCGTACAACCGCTCTGATCGTCTCGTGCAGGTCGTCGGCGCCTAGAGCTTGAGCTTCGGCGTAGTTTGTCAGTGCACGGCGGTTGTATTGCCTGGCTCGCATTTCAAGGGTCTTCTCGATGGTTGTGGCCTCCGAAACAAATTCTGCCACAGTCTTGGGCGGGTTGCGCATCAATCCAGTGAATAGATGCTCTTTGACGCCCCGCATCAAGAACCGAACTTTCTTTTCCTCTGACATATCGGGGTCGGCGTGGCGGAAGAGGCGAGTCATCTCCTCCGTGAAGATTGCGATGTTCTCGTTTGGCAATTGCACTCTGGTTTCTAATAAAACTTCGGCCCTTTCTTTTCGCACGACATTCGTGAAAGTCCTCATGAAGTTCTCACGAAATAGGTCCCACGTCACCAGGGTGGTCTCTCTGTTCTCAAACCAGGTCCGAGCAGCATCATCTAATGAAAAATACACATGGCGCAGCTTGTCGTCGTCGCTCCATTTGTTGAACGTCGCGGTCCTCTCGTATGTCTCCAGCCAGGTTTCAGGGTCTTCAGCCGATGATCCACGAAAAGTCGGTGGCTCCCGAGGTTGCTGCAGCAGGATGGGGGACGCTGGTGCTGCCATTTTGGTCGTTGACTTTGCCTTGATTGCAGTGGTCTTTTCGGGAAGAAGTCCGAACTCCGGCACAAGTCCTTGCTGCCTACGGCTAGCTCGCTGGTCCTTGGCGACGTTGGTCTCGTTCTCCGGTTTCGGGCTTGGGTCGCGGCTTTGCGGGGGCGTTCGGTGCATGAACGAACTAGCACCTCCACCAGATGTCACGTAGTAGTGACGGTAGAGAAAACAGTCACAAAACTGTGTATGACGAAACTGGTTGTTTATTGGGCGAACCTGTGCCCACAAAAGCAAGCTACACTCAAAGCACAACGATAGCGGCGAACACAGTCGGCGATCGTCGAAAATCTGATCAGCGGCGAAACGCGTCGGCTTTTATACCTGAGTCATCGAAGGTTCCAGATTAATCCCTCATGCCCGCGTGTATTCCAGAAAGTTCTAGACAATTCGCGTCGCTCATACAATTAGATTACATGAGCGTCGGTGACCACAGACGACGGATAGAAGCATTGATAACGTCCGAGAAGCTTCCAATGCAGGCGCGTCCTGCGCCGAGCGATAACTAGACCACATTAGGACTGTAGCATTTTATAGGTTCCTTAATTTTGATTGCAAGATCAGAGGAAGTAGACTTAGAAAGGCAGGTTCAAGTCATATGCTTTCAGACATTGCTGCGCTGTTAACCACGCTGTTTGCAACCTGATTTCATGTTTTAAACCGTGGTCGTTCTAGCTCTGACAAGAATATCTCTTATGCTCCTTGCCCGGCGAGTGACAACTCAGGGTGGCTCTGTCAAAATAGAAGAAACATGTGTACTCTGCTGAGTAATGTTAAATTATTTAAATCGGATGTTGTTGACATGTGGTAGTGTAGACGGGTAAGTCAGGACAAGGCTGGTTTGATTTTTAGGATGGAGCGGCTTTGAGGACGACAAAATGTCATTTCTGTCAAAGCCTTAATTGTGATTGGTTTATAGAATCATCAACGATGCTTTTCGGGCTGTCCTTCGCCATCGGGGCCGTTTTGAGTTGCTTTGCGTAACTTTCGAAATCTGTCACGTCAAAGCGGAGGTGTTGGTATCGGTGGGCTTGTGAATAGATCCGAGATGGCTCTCTTGCAGTGTTATGGATGGCTAGTTTTTGAAATGAAGGTTACGTCGCAAGTCTGTTCGCATTTAATATAAGGTTCTCAATATGCGATTAGTTTACAGCTGACTCACAGTAACTTTGTGTGAAGGGGTTCGATGGATGAGCTGAATTAAAATCTGCCTAGAATCTACTGAGACTTCCCTCGCCGCATTCCTAAATAAAGAATACGACTAAGAACCATTTGTAGATGTGCGGCTTCAAAGATATGACCCCAAAAAAGGGTTCTACGAGTGATGTCGTACTACTTTACTGGAGAGTTTCTCGTCAAATTCCATCTTATTGTAAACTAGTACTAACCGCAGAAGTGTTCACAGAGGGTCCTAGTGTAAACTTACAGACTTGTTTGCCTTCATGTAAGCGTAGATGGTCACGTCAATTCCATTTTTTTCTTGTGGTATATTTGCGTATTTGGATACTACGCCCATTGTAACCATGAAGGTTTCTTTGGGGATCTGAGGTCCAGTTATTATACCAGTAAATTGGTTTTCCTGAATCCAAAATGAAATAGTAGGAACTATGTCCTTAATAATGAAATCTGAGGCACTTGGAATAATTTCGATTATCGTTCCGTCACTTGAGACAATGGGGCGACCACGGTCGTTAGGTTTCTAGATTTTAGGAAGCGAATAACGAACTGGGGCTGTCTGAATTGGCTGCATTGCATTCAGCATATCGCTAGATATATTTCCTTCCGTATGTAGTGAATTTATTTCGCGGCCTGTTTTTGATTAGCAAAATTTGTTGGTGTCTTCTGCAAGCTCCCTGAAGAAGTCCGTATTTTCTAAATGCCGATATCCTCCTTTCATGTAGTCGACCTTATCCAATATTACAATTGCGCCACCCTTAACCCTGTCGACGGCTCAGCGACTCCAATGACTTGCGCTCTGCATACGAAAAGTTATGTCGAAAGCGTTTTAATTCTGAGAGTGGCGTCATTATATCTTTCTGGAGGGCAGATATATACATTTCCAAATATCTGTCCCACTGATCTGGTGGCGGCAACGCTTTTTTTCTGGCGCTTCGGGGAAGGCTGTTTGGCTGGGTTCGCCGTGAAAATATTTGCTGCAAGCGAATATTTCTGGCCAAATGATCCAAATCCTGATATTACTGAAATTGATTAAATTTACCACTTGCCGGAGAGAACGTAAGGCCTTTAGAAAGAAAATTAATTTCGGAAGCAGATATTGGGGCAGATCAAGGGTTAACCACCGTTGCTCCTACGCCATTGTTTCCATTTCTCATGGTCGCAGGTAGATTCGCGCTGATAGAAATCGTCTGAGGTGCGCCATCCCGCTCTTATTTCTCATGCTTACGCAAATTTTATCTTTTATTTTCGGACTTTCCTATTCTACTAAGTCTTTACTCTCCCGTTCACTGAGATGGGACTGGCATTTTGCAGAGTGCAAGGCTTGCTCTAGTTCGTGACATTTGCGTGCAATATGGTCAATAATGATTTTCATGAGAATTAGTGACGCATCATAAAGTGTTTTTCCCCGCTGTGGCCGTTCATCCCGATCTAGGGTTTGTCATGGCCGGATTCAGCATGAGGCATAAGTACTTCAGTACCATATTAGTGGTTGCATATGAATCAATCGTCGTGCTGTGGAGATTTTACTTTACGCGTTTCTCAACCGATTCCCTTAATTGCTCATTTCAGCAAATCAGGGAAACGGTTGACTCGTGACCGCGAATTGGGGGAGCGGACCATGGCTGAGCCTTGAGACTCAGTTCTGACGCTGCTGCTTCGGTGGTCGAGGGTCATCGGCCTAGCTACGAAGATTGTAGGCCATCTGCAGTAGTGTTGAAGGAGTGATGAGCTTCTGGGCCATCGCCCCGCCTTCAAAGCTGGGATGAAGACCATCGGCGGGCAAGGCCCTGCTCGTGAACGCGAACAAAGAGTTTGATATTTTATCCACAAATTTTTCATAATCACAGGCGGCATGAATGAATGACACACGCGGCATGAACAAACCTCTTGTTTATTAGTGCATATGTTACAGTAACTAAAGAAAAAATCAGTCATCGCATATGCAAATTGAATACGTCGCTGATCCCGAAGGAATCTCTACTACTCAACTGGGGGACCGGACCAACCGCCCCTCAGTGCAAGGTTCCAGTCCACATTATTTATTTATTTATTTATTTATTATTGCGATAGCAATTATATGGACACTCAAAAGCAGATTTCTGCCGTCGGCGTCGCCGTCGCCGTCGCCGTCGCCGTCACCGTGAGGTTCCGTATAACGTCAATGGAGATGAAATCGTCGCCGTGCGCCGAACGCTGTATGTGCGAGTGAAAGGGCGCGAGGGACGCGCGCTTTCACGGGGAGTGAACGCACAGCGGAGAACAAACGCGCGTTCTGCGCCGTGCTCGCTTAAGGGCTGCAGAAGTAAGCGTCTCTTTCCTCCTTTACAATCACCATATATGTAGAGCAAACGCGCCTTCTTCCGACGCGCGAGAGGCCGAGGGGGAGGGGCAGGGGGGGAGGGGGAGGGAAGGGAGGCGACGTTTAGCTGCGGCACCAAGTGCCTATTTATATCAGAGGCTCCGGCAACAGTCACCAACGCCAAACGCATTTTGAGCGAACGCGGGCAAAACGCCGAAGGCGTCGACAATAGTTCTGCGTGTTGCCGGTGCTGCTGCATGTCCAAGTTTATACAGCTGATAAAGCTAATATCATTACTCCGTATAGCTCTCTACAAATTTGCTATCGCAATTGATGCTTCGCCTTTCAGGTGAAACTGCGACAACTTTTATTTAATTATTTATTTATTTATTTATTTAAGTCCATACAGGCCTCGTGAGAGGCATTGGGTAAGGGGGCTTCACAAAAAAAGGAAAACAGCATGCATAACTGGTACATGATATACATGCACGATAAATTCGCACAATAATAATGAATATTCAGGATTTTCTGCGTACACGGGATGAATACGCAAAAATTATTGTAGAAGTGACGTGCTTATTAGAGTATAAAACAAATTGAACAATTCACATAATAATAATAATAATATTATTAATAATGTGACGTCACAGTAAGGTCGGATCTTTATTGAGCCCGAGAGACGACACGGCGAAGAAGGGCGGCATCCACAACCAACCTGAACACCCTTCGACAGTCCACGCTGATGATGATGCGCCCGCACGCGCGATGAAGATGAGGGGCACACGCATGATGATGATAATGTACAGATGATGAAGAAGTGCACAATAAATGCCCACACTAATTTCCCTCGCGCGAAAGCGGCCATCCTGGCCGCTGCCTAAACGTACGGGGAACGCCGCGTGAAGGGCTTCATACGATAAACGTGGACCACTTCGGTAGAGCGGCAACGGCGGTCAGTTGAGGAGGCAACAGGGTCACGCGATAATTAACTGGAGAAGTCATTTCCAGGACCGTGTAGGGGCCAATAAACTGACACTGAAACTTCTCGCATAACCCAGGAGTGCGAACTGGTGTCCAGAGCAGCACTTCCTCGCCAGGCTGGTAGAATACTACGCGATGATATGCGTCATAATGTACCTTGCGGTCCTGCTGCCTGGCTGCGGTGTTGACGCGGGCATGCTGGCGACAATGGACGAGGCGGCAAACATATTCTTCGCAGTAAGATCGAAATGGACTGACATGACAGGGGCAGAGAAGAAAGAAACATCGAGAAAGGAACTGGGTGAACGGCCATAAACAAGGTAGAATGGCGAGTAACCGGTTGTGCGTTGAACGGCGGTGTTATACGCGAAGGTGACGAATGGCAAAATTGTGTCCCAGTTTCTGTGATCGGGTTGAATATAGGCGGCTATCATGTCAGAGAGCGTACGATGAAACCGCTCAGTCAGGTCGTTGGTCTGAGGATGATAACTTGATGTAGTCTTGTGAGTGGTGCCAGAGGCTTTGAACACTTCGCCTACTAGTTGGGAAAGGAATATCTTTCCGCGGTCGCTCAGAAGGACACGAGGGGCGCCATGGCGCAGGATGATGGTTTGAAGAATGAAGGCAGCGACTTCGGAAGCCGATGTTGAACATACACAGGCTGTTTCGGCATAGCGCGTCAGGTGGTCGACGGCGGTCACTATCCATCGACTACCGGCGGGAGTCATGGGAAGTGGCCCATATAGATCGATGCCAACAACCTCAAATGGTTCCGCAGGACACGAGACTGGTAGTAGTTGTCCGGCAGGAGCTGATGTTGGATGTTTCCGACGCTGACAAATGGCGCAGGAAGTGACGTATCTCGCCACACTGGTAGACAGGCTAGGCCAGTAGAAGCGACTTCTTATGCGGTCGTAAGTTTTCTGGATGCCAAGGTGGCCAGCAGTCAAATCGTCATGAAAGGCCTGAAGGACACGTGCACGAAGGCAACGAGGTAGCACGGGCAACCAGTGTCGTCCATCAGGATGGTGGATACGGCGGTACAGCACGGAGTTTTCAAGCTTAAATTGTGTCAGCTGTCGACGAAGCCGGGCGTTAGGCGGGCCCGAAGCTCCACGAAGGTGGTCTATAATACGGCGACAGTACGAGTCAGCGAGTTGTTGAGACGAAAATGATGCATGGTCGTGCGAAGTGAGATGATCAAGAGTGGCGAAGGACAAAACCGCCGTAGAAGAGACGTCAGTGTGTGTGTAACTGGAGGCGGTGGCGGAACCATTGATGAGTGCGGCTGGAGGAAGCGGGCAGCGAGAAAGAGCGTCTGCGTCTTGGTGCTTCTTACCAGACTTGTAGATGATTTCAAAGTCATATTCTTGGAGACCAAGAATCCAGCGACCAAGACGCCCTGACAAATTCTTGAGTGTGGAAAGCCAGCATAAGGCGTGGTGATACGTCACGATGGTAAAATGGCGACCGTGGAGATAAGGGCGAAATTTCTGGACGGACCAAACGACAGCGAGGCACTCCTGCTCGGTGATGGTATAGTTCTTCTCGGCAGGTGTGAGCACGCGGCTGGCATACGCAACGACTCTCTCACGCGAAGAGTTGTCTCGCTGGAGGAGCACAGCACCGATGCCATGGCCGCTGGCATCCGTGTGCAAGAGTGTGGGAGCAGCCTCATCAAAATGACACAGGACAGGTTCAGATGTGAGGGCGCCCTTTAGCTGGTCAAAGGCAGATTCACATTCAGGTGACCACACGAAGGGAGCACCAGAACGAAGTAAGTGGTGTAAAGGTGCAGCTATAGAGGCGAAATCGCGAATAAATCGGCGGAAAATAGGAAGCGATGCCGAGGAAACTGCGTAGGTCCTTGGGCTTTTCTGGACGAGGAAAATGAAGCACCGCCGAAATCTTGTCAGGATCAGGTCGAATACCATCCTTGCTTACAATATGACCTAAGACCTTGATCATCTTGCTTGCAAAATGACACTTTTTGGTGTTGAGCTGAAGACCAGCACTGGCTATGCACGTGAGAACCTCGTCGAGACGTTGCAGGTGTTGTGCAAATGTCGACGAGAAAATAACGATATCATCCAGATAGCACAAGCAGGTCTTCCACTTCAGGCCACGCAGAACGGTGTCGATCATGCGCTCAAAAGTTGCGGGAGCATTGCAGAGGCCGAAGGGCATGACGTTGAACTCGTAAAGACCATCTGGGGTTGCAAACGCTGTTTTTTCTTTGTCGGCTTCGTGCATCGGTATTTGCCAGTAACCTGAACGCAGATCAAGACTGGAGAAGTACTCAGCACCTTGCAGGGAATCGAGGGCATCGTCAATGCAAGGCATGGGGTACACATCCTTGTGCGTGATCTTGTTGAGCACTCGATAATCTACACAGAAACGCGCGGAGCCACCTTTTTTTCGGACCAAAACAATGGGAGACGACCAAGGGCTAGCAGAGGGGCGAATTATCTCACGTTGCAGCATGTCGGCGACGTTTTGCTCAATAATTTTGCGCTCAGCTAGAGACACGCGATACGGCCGGCGACGCACGATGGATCTGCCGTCTGTTTGAATCCGATGCGCTGTGACGGTCGTCTGTCCCAATGTCGAAGAATGGGCGTCAAATGAACCTTCATGCTTCTTCAACAAGGCAAGGAGCTGTTGCGTCTGCGAAGGGGTCAAGTCCGAGCTGATTACAGCAGCAAGAGCGGAGGTAGAGGCAGAATGTCCAGCAGGAGGGATTTCAGAGGGAGCCGCCTTGAGGGGAACGACAGAGAGAGGCTCGGAATCAGCAACGCAAGCCAAAGTGGTGCCTTTAGGAAGTAGAATTTTCTCAGGTGTTGTGTTCCTTGCTTCGAGAAGCGCAGAAACATTATCGAACCTAACGAGGCCTGAAACAATGGCTATCCCTTTTGTGAGCCAACGCGCACAAGGTAACACTAACACATCGCCATGGTCGATGGCGTCGGACGTGATGGTCAGAATTTGCTGACAGCCTGGAGGGAGCTCGGTATCTTTTGCAGCGAGTAGACGAAGTGGCTGGTGCGGTTCATCGCCGAGCGAATAGTCGGTGTCGGTCATATGTACGACAGCTTGCCCACAACATATAGCAGCAGAAGCAGAGGCAAGAAAATCCCATCCTAGATTGAGCTGGTGGGAGCAGGGCGACAGCACAGCAAATTGTATGTAGTGGACGATGCCATCGATGGATACACGCACTGTACAAAACGCGGAAGGGCGGATTGTTTTCCCTTGAGCTGCAACAAGCGCGGGTCCATCATAAGGCGTCGTAACTTTCCTGAGACGCCTACACAAATCGGAATGCATAACAGATAAAGTCGCACCGGTGTCCACCAAAGCTTCAACGTGCAAAAAACCTTCAACAAACACGGACATCATATTACAAGGGCGCGCTGGAGGAGTTGTAGTCCTGTCGGTGAATGCAGTTTTTCCTCCGAAAACTGCATTACTTAGTTTTCCGGGCGGCGGTCAGAGGTGAAAGAGGCAGGCCGAAGCGGTGACGAGGAGCGGCGGAAGGGCGATGGTGATCGGCGTCTGGTGGTACGGTAACCATTCGGCGTCTCGGTCGTTGCGGGCGGAGATGGGCAACGGCGCGGAGGGGAAGCGTAGCGACGGCTTTGGTAAGAGGCCCCAACAGAATACGCATCGCGTTCACACAGGTCGTACCCGCGACGCTCATCTTGTTGGCGCTTGCGGCAAAAACGTGATATATGGCCGCGATAACCACAGTAATAACAGGTAGGACGAGACGGTCGCCAAGGCGGGTGGTAAGGGGCGCTTGGTGCGCTGTGAGATAGTGCGGTCAGATGGGGCGATGACGGCTCAATTGGTATTGAGGGGACATTGGCCGGAGGAGCGACACCAGCCTGCGTGTATGTAGGTAGAGGCAACGTTGGACGTACACTAGTCGGAGGCGCGGCATCAACCTGAGCGTATGTTGGTACGGTGCGAGGGGCCGGAGGGTCCACATTCGCAGAGCAGGTCATTGACGCAAGTTCCTCTCTGATGACGTCGCGCAATGCTGCACCAGAACGCTGAGCAGGAATCATCAACGAAGATGACAAGCCAAGAGATTGAAGTTCTTCGCGTATGATCGCCCGGATCATCAAGCGCAAGTCGGGGTCTGCCGCAGAACGGTGTTCGCTGAAGTCCGGCTGCAAGCGTACGGACTGGAGCTCGTCGAGGCGCTGGCACGTCAAGACGATGTCAGCGATGGTAGCCGGGTTCTTGACGGCGAGCGCGTTGAAGGCCACAGTCCCAATACCTTTAAGAACGTGGCGTATCCTGTCTGACTCAGCCATGGCAACATTGACAAGGCGACAGAGTGCAAGCACATCCTCGATGTACGATGTGTAGGACTCGCCGGAGTGTTGTTTGCGAGCATCCAGAGTTTTCTTCGCAAGGGCGGAGCGAACCGCCGGCGTGCCGAAAACTTGCCGTAGTTGCTGCTTGAAGTTCGTCCAATCGGTGAAATCAACCTCATGGTTGAAAAACCAGGTCTTCGCCACACCGGTCAGGTAGAACGAGACATGGCGGAGCTTGTGGGGATCATCCCACCGATTAGCAGAGCTTACGCGCTCGTAATCATCCAGCCAGTCCTCAGCATCTTCACCACGAAGACCAGCGAACAGATGGGGATCGCGCTGGTGGCCGCTGATGATCACAGAAGGTGCGGCTTGTGGAGGCGGGATGGTTAGGGTAGAAGCGCCAGGCTTCTCGTCCTGCGACATGCTGACGGACAGTGGGCACAAGCGGCGACCCGAACGAAGCTCCAGGGAGTAGGCCAGGGGCGTAGAGGACGGGGAACCAAGAAGCACCTCCACCACTTGTGACGTCACAGTAAGGTCGGATCTTTATTTAGCCCGAGAGACGACACGGCGAAGAAGGGCGGCATCCACAACCAGCCTGAACAGCCTTCGACAGTCCACGCTGATGATGATGCGCCCGCACGCGCGATGAACATGAGGGGCACACGCATGATGATGATAATGTACAGATGATGAAGAAGTGCACAATAAATGCCCACAATAATAATAATAATAATAATAATAATAATACTTTTATTGCCAATAATAAAATCAATACATTCATACAGGCCTGCCAAAGCCTTCGAAGGCTTGAGTGGCAGAGTCTGGCATGCAGCAAAACCATACACGGTACACTAATAGGTAAGCAGCGAACTCGAGTATAGCATAGGAGAAAAGTTATTAAAAGTTATACAGTGTCTATGAAAAGAGTTTCCGTTGAGCATAATTAATACCAGAAACATAAATGCCTGTGAACAAAATAACCATAAGATAATATGTAACCATACACCAATGGTGGTAAGAAATTGCACAATCATATGCATGAACACAAGCAATAACGGTGAGCAAAAAGAACAAATACGCCTTTTCAAACAGATATGCCTTAACAGTCTCTTTAACTTGTATTTCGTTTTTGCACAGAAGGTGCTGGGGGGTAATTTATTGAAGTAGGTTGGAACGTTATTGGCGCGAGCTCTAGTGCCGTACGGACCTTGTGGAACAACGTGGCCTCCAAAAGGGGTCCCTGGGCCTTAAGCAACGGGAAGAAGTGTACGGAACTAGGAATTCACTGTACCAGAAGTGTTTTAAAACAACCGTTTGCATTAAAAGATCATTGAAATTCGGCATCAAAAGTATTTTGAAACGGTCTGCGTCAGCATTGAGGCTCAGATCAGAAGATATGTTTTTTAAGAGGGAGTGCAGTATAGCATTTATTCTGTTGTGCCAGCGAACAGCACAGTGCCCGTAAATTGTTATTCCATACCGCAGCAGACTGTAGCCTAAAGCGTGTGTTATTGTTTTGCTTACCGATAAAAGCCTGTAATATCTTATATTGTAGAATTTACATGATACGGCGTGAAGTTTTTTGCAAATATAGGCAAGGTGGCTGTTCCAAGAAAGGTCGGTATCAAGATATAAACCAAGATACTTTACAACAGATCAATACTGTAATGGTCTACAAGAACAAGATAAACAATCTGAACAATGCAAAACAAGAGGATAATCAAGCGTTACCTTCCTCAAAGGATTATGGAAGGAGAATAATTGCGTGTTGGGTACATTTATATTAATTAGGTTATTTCTAAACCAGTCCATAGCTTTTGTGGCAGCAGACTGTAAAGAAGCAATTGCTTCATAGTAGCCGTTGGCAGAAGTTACGATCATCGTGTCATCGGCGTATTCGTAAAGAGAAACAGGTATCATGCTACACAGGTCATTTACAAAGATATTAAATATTATTGGGCTCAGTATAGATCCCTGCGGAACTCCAGCCTTAATAATGGAGAAGGCGCTATGAACTTGCCCAACTGAGACGTCCTGACGCCTATCCCGAAAGAAATTAGCTAACAACGACCAGAAAGCACCCCTAAATTCTAACAAAAAAAGCTTATTTAACAGCAGACCATGGTGAACACTATCAAAAGCCTTGCTACAATCAAGAAGGAGCGCACAAGCAACTTTATTATTACCGAATGCGACATTCAACTGATCAGAGAAATCTTCCAGAAGGTTTGAGTGCCTTTGCCGGGCCGGAAACCATACTGACTAGGCGAATAGGAAATTTGATAAAAATACAAACATAGCAACTACAACAAAAAATAACAATGCACCGATTAACGGAAGGGTTACATCAGTATTGCATAAGAAAACATATTGGACTGTCACGTTCTAATCAGAGAAAAAAGGAAACACAGTAATACAAGAAAAAGAGCAAAGGGATCCCATAAACTAGATAGCTAACAGAAGGCATATCATGAGGAAACATAAGAAGAAGGGGACACGCATTTTTGCCGGGATTACGCAATAAAATGTGAGATGATAAGCTGGCGAAATTTGTCAGGATTTTTTTCGGACACGATGGATTCAGGAAGGGCTTTCCATAATCGAATGGCACGGAGAAGCGCGAACCAATTGAATGCGTGAGTATTTCCGCATATGTTTGTGAAGCTGAGGTGATTATGTAGCCTGCGTGATGTGCAAGGTGCAAATTCAAGCCGCAAGGAAGATTTCCTATCCGCATGAACGTACTTATGAAGCAGAGATAAGACAGAGAAGTCGCGACGGATACTGAGGGGTGGAAGTGAAATATCCAGTTTTATTGGCGAAATACTACAATTGTATCTATAGTTATCAGAGATAAACCTTGCGGCCGTATTTTGGACACATTTTAATACGCTTGTTAGGTTCTTATGGTAGGGTGACCAGGAGAAGCTAATTCGAGTTGCGGGCGATCCAACGTCGGGAAAGCTAGCTTACGGATGTTGGAGGCTGATTTGCGCAGGATTCTACATAAGTACCCCAATGACTTAAAGCATTAGCCCATGTGGTAGAAATGTGATGGTTCCAGGAAATGTTTGGCACGAAATTAATTCCCCAAGTAACTGTATGGAGTGGCTTGGCAAATCGGGTTGGTATTTATATGATAAGAGAAAGTAGATGTGGAGTGTTTGCGAGTAAAACAGATGACTTTACGTACATTTAAATGAATTTAGGGTCATTGACGAAGTGTTGCACCAATCAAAAATTGTTTTGAAGAAGGAGATGGTCATGGGGGCTTGTTATAGGGCGCTAGACAATGCAATCGTCTGCGAACAACCGCACGCGTGATGCTAAATTATTAGCACGATCATTAATGTTTATCAGGAATAGTAGTGGCCCAAGAACGCTACCTTGAGGTACACAGGAAGTAACGTAGCAAAGAGGCGAAGAAATATTGTTAACTATTATAAACTGTTGATGGTTACAGAGGAAGTTCCGAAGCCAAGTTAGTGCCTGTGAATATAATTGCAGTGCAGTTAACCTTCAAATCAGGTGACAGTGCGCTACATGTTCGAATGCCTTCGAAAAGTCGAGAAATATGCTATCGATCTGTATATTACGGTCCATGTCAAAATGCAGTTCAGATGTAAATTCTAAAAGCTGGTTCTCACATGATAAGCCTTTCCTGAATCCGTGTTGATTAGTGAAGAGAAGGTCGTTCGATTCGAGATGGTTGCCTATGTGAGAGGCAATAATGTGCTCGAGCATTTTACAACAAATACATGTTAGTGAGATTGGCGGGTAGTTATCTGGTGAGTGTCTCTTACCATTTTTCAATATGGATAAAATACTGTGCCTTGTTTTTCTTTGCATTCTCATTTCGTCAGATTATTACATGTACTGTTTTTCTTTCGCTCTACATTATTTTTTTCTAGCTTTCGTCCGTCTTCACTTTTTGCACGATCACGTCCTTGAACTCCTGGGAGCTGACTCTGCTCCTTGCCTCGTTCCATCCCTCCTTTTTTAAATATTATTATTATTTTCCTTTCTTATGATTCTTTAATTTTTCTTCTTACAGATTTTTCTTATTTTGCAACGCCGTTGTTTAATCAGAACACCAAAAAATTGTTTTCGAATTCATCTGCCATCTATTAGTCCACGTACCGAATTCCTTTTCTTACGTTTCTCACTTCCTGACCCCATGACGCTCGTCTTGGGGAACGTGTGAAAGACCTAACGCTGCCAATGATGAGGGACGTGACTCCGCGAATGCACGATTAATACCCCTGTTACCAACAAGTCATCTCTTTAGCCCCCAGCTCTCTCCAACACTTTCTTTTTTCATCTTTCTTTTAGTCTACCTAACTATATGAAGAGATTGTGTTGCGAGATTTTTCTTTGGTCCTGAAAAAGGCCGGGCCGCCGACAGAAACTGTCCGGCAGATAAATAGAAGATAACCGCGAAGTTGTGCTTTTCAATAATACCATATAAAATTTTTAGCTCTGTAAACAAGGCGGTTCATACTTTGCCTACACGCCCGTTCAGTAATTTTTTTTTCGGAACGCGCACTCATGATTGTTTCCATTTTCTTTTCAGATTTGTATATTTTTATATATAAAACAGAACAATGAAGCTTTCTAGCTGCGCCGCTTTGCTGATTGTTGCCTTGGCGGAAGTTGCTTGCGAAACAAAGAGTGAGCGAACAATTGTTTTTGTTATTTAGAGCAGGCCACGAGGAAAACAAGTAGAGTCTGTAAAAATACCATACAGAATAGAGAAAGCGAAACATTGCCTGGAAGTGACACAGATAATACGCAGGTTTTCCAGGTGAGGAAAGACTTGGACACCTCCCCTCTCGATCGGTCAGCGGTTCCACCTTTTCAGTAAGAGATTTTGTTCGCAGGAGGGGTCCCACTTGACTATCTCAAGGAAGTGGCATGGGCATCATGACTAACTAAAGACAACTTGCGTGTGGATGAACAAAACGAGAAACTACGCTTTAACAGACCACTCCTCAATCCACGGTCTCAGCGCCGCACGCGCGTCAAGATAGGAAGCAACATGGAAGAGCATACAAAAATCGAATAGAAAAAGTTTTTGCTAACTCTCACCATGAAAATGTGCACCTTTTTCCAACAAGCAGCTTTACTGTATTTATGACTTTCAGCATCCAGCCATCAAGGCAAGTCCTATTCCCGCATTAATTCTTGAACGCTTTTGAGCCGTTTTCACATCACACAGTTTAAAGCGCGCTGCGTGGCTTTGCTTACAGAAACTCCTTCCATAAGTATGCTCCTCTTCAGTGGATGAGAAATATCGATCCTTTCAGCACACGGTCAAAGACAAGCAGTGTTTTCATAAAATGTTTGGCCGTATGTACAGGCCTACGCGACACTTCTGCAACGCATACATTTATTTTACATGAGCCAGTGCAGGAGTTCAAAGAATGCTCCATTTAAGTTAGCGAGAATTGGAGGACTAGACATGCATAACATCACAAAATGCAAAATAACCATCAAAGAGGTTTATCGGGGAAGATCCAAACTGGAAAAATATACGTAATGAAAACTATCGCTTAGTTCGCAGTAAGTTTATGGCGACCGTAGTTCTTTTTGAGCGAAATAAGAGTAGCAAATCGTAAAAAAACAGCGCTAGTGTGTGTCTCCCTTCTTGTCTTGTCGTCTGTTTTTGCGCTGTTTCCCTATCGAGTATTTACCGACTAGCCCAAGCCTCTACCGTCTTGTAACAAATCAAATTTTTGCATGCATTGGAACTAACGCCAGTAATGGTCTTGCGAAGAAAGAAGGAAGCTCTGAGAATTCGCGAAGCACAACAGGCAAGAACAAGGGATCCCTATCTTGAAGCATGACACGCTTTATCGATTGAAGAGGCGACTTCGAGAAAGTAATGCAATAAAGCCATTTGTACAGCAGTGAGAGCCGCTTAGTGTTTTCTTGTGTAATTGCAGGAGTATAAACAATGAAGTTGATAAAATTCACCTTCTTATAACGTTTCGCCCAGCCCACAGGCTTTATAATATGGAATCATTGCTAGGGTTTTCTTTATTTGATTCTGAAAATTTCCGGCGCGGTATCACTGTTTCCGACGCGGCCGTAATTCTCACTATGGCGGCGTTTTCATTCTTGTCAGCGGTAGCATACCTTGCATTCTCTTGAATGCTGAGCTTTGGATTCAGAGTTAGTGTTTTGTAAGCTGAGGCTAGCAATTTAGCAAATGGGAAACGTGTAATGATTGGGTCGTACTATCTGCTGACCCTTGTATCGTATGAATTTTTTAAGAGTATAAAAGTAAACACGTTTCGTTTGGTAGTGATTTGAGTCTTACTAGGATTGACTGGTCATGTGATATTCTTAGGGCTACCACCGGTGGTAGGTTTTCATCGGCAATTATTAATTGTACTGCCGCTTACGCGTTTTAGCAATACGTGCTTAAAGCATCACTATGTAGATGGTGGTACAGACGATGCCTTTCATTTAGTAGTTGCGTGATTCGTCGGGTATAATATTCAACGTCTACGTTTTGCCCGGTCTGACTGACCTAATATCATTGTTGCTAATGTTACTGTTCAGACAGTATCAGTGGCAAAGAATGCTTCAGGAGAAGGCTTCCTGTAGAGAAATGCCAATTAGGACGCAACCAATTCGGTATTAAAACTTATTTACAACGTTTGGTACGTTGGTAGAGGATTGTACCGCCGAGAAGTCGCGGGGATATTTTAAAGACAAACTCTTTTTCCAAAAGACCACTGATGGTTACTGGGCAATTGCGCACTTCACAGGCAGCATACGGGGAGTGTACTTAAATTAGAAAACATGCAGGTCCTAAGATAACTTATCAGCACCAAATAAGTTAAAGCTTGATTTTAAGAGCTTAGCTTCATCGGCCAAGCAATATTATTTTTCTAGGCTTGGTGATCAACCAAGCCTAGAGCTCAGGCTGTTCACCGCTTCCGACTGGCATTGCCCTTGAAGCACGTGAATAACGTTGTCACTCAGTGCCGACACTAGAAGCGCACGCCATTTTCCTTCATCTGTGATGGCGTGACCCTCGAAAAAGGCCTCCAAACGAATACGGTACGTGCTCCAGCTACTGATCGTGTCGTCGAACTCGGGTGGCCTCGCTGTCATCGTACCACTGTCCCATTCTCGTCGACGCCGCCTAGCTGGTAGGTAGAGGCAGAACGAAAAAACGTTTATTGCTCGGTGTTACAAGTTTTTGGGTCAACAGAAATGGTCACATGACCGGCCTTCATAAGCGAGAATGCGACACGTGCAAGCCGTGCTGCTCATGCTATACTTCAGTAAGCGCGCTTGATAACACTACATAATCTTCATTCACTGCTACACACAACGTGGGAAAGGCAGCTTAGTAAGACCAAGCATACACCGATCCCGTGCTAACGAGGGTTTCGACGGGAATTCAGGGCTCAGGCTCCTTTCCCAAGCGTATCACCCCTGAAGGAAGCCGAACGCCAGTCCGGGGCACGCTTGTATACCCATTTGAACCATTGGGTGCCCGGCGGCGGTAGGAATCGAGCCCACAGTGTCCCGCAGCCGAGGCGGGTGCTCTACCACTAGGCCACGTCTTCACTTTTAAACATGACTGCATTACTCAGTAGACATTTTCCAGGGGCAATACAGGCCGTCTTATGTCAAAATGTGAAAGCCCTAGGGCCTTTTTTAAATTTATTGTTTGCTGTTGCCCCGAGGCGAGCGCGTGTCCAAAATTTCGTGAGCGTTGCTTGCTTGAGCCGCGCACCATCAGAAATGGAGGACGCCTAAGCTTCGCCTTTAAAAGTGGAACGCGATAGCATTCAAATATCTCTAGCTGTGCTTATCAGGCTTTTTTCTCGTAGATTCAAATTACAATCCGACGCTATCATGTCTGTAGCTTGTAGTTAAGTCCCACTTTTTTGGATTCTTCTGACGGATTTTACTTTGAGAAATTGAATTTTTGTTCCTTAACCCTTTAAGGCCCAGTGATTCCAAATGGAATGATCAATTTTGTAGCTCAGTGGGCTTCTCTGGGTTAAAAGAAAAAGGTGGTTCTTACGCTAGAACTCGTATTAACCCTTGCTCTACATATGCTGGCAAGGTGGTAGACTCAAGGAAGTCTGTCACCTCTGAACGAAAAAAATAAAAGAATCGCTTGCACTGTTCCTGCCTTTAGCTGAGATCCCCTCTTCTTTTCACCGTGCAGAGGTACGACAATTATTTTATTTTTGTCTCGAACATTTCGATTTGAACTATTAGGTGCTATGCGATCCCTTCGCAGTAAATTTATTCGGCAAAACGTATTTGCGGGTACCGGAGACCTTTGCGAATCTTTATGATTCCAAATGGAATCATTGGGACGTAGCGGCCCCGACTACTCACGCGATACATTTTCGATTGACGTTACCTCACTGACTAAATCGCGTGTTTGTTCACGCGCAAACGGCGTTTCCATGCCGTACTTGGCCATGTTTTGGGCACGTGTTACCTGATGGATCCTTATTGCGTCAGGAGCCTTGCTCAACTTTTTGTGATTTTATGCTGTTGATATGAGCTTATGCCGTGTAGATAAACTTTTTGGGGGGCAATTATTCGGAACAGTCGGCGACAATCAGCACATGCGAGTTTTATTGGAAAAAGAAAGAAGTCGCGAAGCTTGTGCTGATCCCTCGAGGGGACATTGATTCGTCCGATGAAAAATAAGTCATTGCGCAAACTATAAAAAATAAAGAATATGCTCTTACTCCCGCATTCAGTGCAAGAAGTGTGGCACACACCTCTGCCTCGACAAAGAAAAGAATTGCTTCAAAGAATTTCATATAAAATAGACTTTTCACGCATTTCAAGTCCACCAAGTCCCACTGATTCCAATTGGAATCATTTAATAAGTTTTGATTGAAAAGTGTGAGCACAATTTTTTTTTATTTTTTTAACTACCACGATCATGCACATCTCAAATTGTAAAGACCAATTTTTTACAATGAACAGAATTAATTTGGGCCTGAAAGGGTTAACCCCTTGCGCCACGGGGATGGCCTGTGTGGTCGGGGTGGTTGGGGATGAATGTGTTCGCCATGGATGCCACGGACGCCGATGCTTACGCCGAAGCCGACGCCAGATTTTCTGCGACACGGGGCCCTTAAGGCTATCGCGTTCCACTCTTAAAGGCGAAACTTAAGCGTCCTGGCATAAAATAGCGGATATTCAGGCAAGTCGATAGGTTGTGCTTGACATCGTGAGTATCTCTTTTGTCACCCTTGTACGGTCACTTGATTGCTTTCCATCGACTGTTCTGATGAAACACCGGAACACAGCTACATTGATTATAACGCAATTGAGAAATCCTTCTATACGCTTCTGCAACATAGCAGATTACATCCAAAGGGTTCGGGAGGGCTTTCTCGCATTTCGCGTGGTTTTGTTTCTCTGTCAAGTGATCGTACACGCATGATATCTGGTGTCGAACTTATAGGAAAGGGTAATTGTATCAGCGAGCCCTTAGTGGCCACAGGGATAACTGAAGCGGCAGTTAAGGCAAGGTTGACTGTGAAAGTAGCCCTGAATTGTCGTGTCTTAAAGAAGGATTGGGATGTCTTTGATGCGCCATCAGTCGTAGGAAGTCGTAAAATCGCACGCAGATGTACCAAAGAAAACAAAGATTTAATTTGGCGTGTCAGCCGGGGACCGATCTTGTGTGTGTGTGTGTGTGTCCTGGTCAATAGAAAGGTTGATAGCCAGCGCTATATTCAGTCACTTCTGTCAGTCTTTCATTCGCCAGTGTGCTCTTTTTACAATGAATTAACAACTTGCCAGCTCACACACATTGACACTGAGCTGGCAAAGTTTATTTGAAAACGAGTGTATTGCTAAGCATCACCAACAATGAGATACCTACAAGTCAGTCTTATGTTCAGCGAAACACTAGAGCTGCCTAGGTCCACAACATTTCGGCAATTATGCTAGAAATGCCGCTGCTGCAAAATTTTCTTTCCTTACATAGAGTTTCGACGAAGAAGTGGCAATGATAGCTGATTATGCACTCTTGCAGAATGCAATAACACGTGTGTAAAGGAGTGGTGCCCTGAAGTAACAAATCCAGATTATAACACATACCTGAGGGATGGTCCCATGGATCCCGAACTAAAGATGTTACTGGAACAAAGAAAACCAGGTAAGTAGCTTCCTCAGTAATAAAGAACATGCAATTATTTATTATTATTATTTGCACACTCGTCTGTCAAATTCGTTCTTAAGCCCGTGAAGTCAACGGTCTAGATCAGTGATTAGTATGAAGTGTTGATATCGGAGTTCATGATTAACTGCTACACGTTAGCGCCACTGACAAAGCCGTTGCAGGCACGTCTTCTTCGTACGCAATCTTAATTCTCCAAGAAACGACCCCAGGCAGTGGTGACATCAACAACATTGCTGGAGCTCAGCTGGGCTACCACGCACACACACTATGGACACAGCTCCGCGACTATGCCTGCATTTTCCATCACCATCGAGAGGAATTTCGACTGTGTTGCCTCACTGCTTCACGCCTATTGGTTTCGCTGCACAGACTGCTACAAAAGGCCTCTGAATGCGCGATGAACGCTGTTTTTCGTATGCACTCGCATCACGTGTTCATCCTTTCCTTAGTGTCACTGTTAATTGTAGATTGATCAAGAAATTGACCTCTCGCGATGGCTGCTCGTGCATGTGACATTTGGCTTGCCAGCAGGTATAGTTCATAAGTAAGGTGTCATTCATTCACTTGTAAGTTCAAGCTAGCCCCGTCGTCTTCTTAATCTATCCTATCGTGTGTTTCTGTTGGTTTTTTATCCGTTTTTCAGCGTACCAACTGGCCCAGTTCACGGCCTTGCTACTTTCCTTTTGCCTTTACTTTTCTGCCCACTTACGGCTCCTATGGCGTATTGTAGCAAACCAGGTGCAACCTGGTTCACCTCCCTGTTTTCCCTTAGTTTCTCTCGCTTTCTAATTTGTAGAAACATTCTACTCACAGCCTCCAAACGGCTGCATTTCTTCGCAAAGTGTGAATTTAGAAATTGGGTTTGTTCCAACATCTTGTGCGAACGGCGCAATATTCAGGGACAAACTTTTCAGCCTTCTACGTGTCCCCTATATGCCTTGTACTCACATTGACCATATAAATGGACGATGATATGAACCATGCCGTAACGCCTTTCATAACGCAATTACGTTGCCTGAGGCAATTCCCCTGACTAGGCTTACTTATGAAATGGTTCCTCCGATTCACTTCCCTGATAACCGGAACACTTTACTCTACACCAGCACAAACGACCGCAGCCAGCTGTGAGATTACGCATTCTTCATGCACGTGATATGGCGCTGTGTGTACTCATAAGGCATCCTAATATACGTAAGGCGTTGTCAGATACGGCGCACCGAGCGCCTGCTGCTGCTGCGTCTTGCCAGGAATCACCCGCCTTGGCAACCACATTCCAAGCTATTGGACAAGGCCAGCCGAGCGACAGCCGGGGGCCGGTTGTCGCTGCTTGGTGCCAGGAATCAATCACTTGACTTCGCACTACGCACCATTGTTCGTCGGCAACCTGTGTACGTATGCGTTGTCGAGCTTACCTCCCTCTAAGTGCGGGTGCCCTTGGATTACTGGCCTCAACGAGGACCGCACTCCTCTGTTAGCCGTCCAAGAACCACACATAAAGCTTCGGACCGCCGTGACCTATAAGTGTGGACCGTGACTGCGTGGCCGACACCACGTGCGGAGCGTGGACGATGTGTGGGGGATGGGGGGCGTATAGACCCAGAAGAGGAAAACGCCCTTTTAACTCTGGCAGGAGAAAAGGTCCTAAGAGCAGGAGCCCGGACGTGCGAGAGAGGTTTTCCTGATTCTTTTCAGGCCCAGCGCACGTTTCGCTGTCGTACGTCTCTAGCTTTTTTTCGTAGTTCTTTTTCTTTTTTCTTGGCATAATGCCGGCAAAATTGTGAAATAAACCAAGTTAATTGTTCCTTTGCCAAGCATCAGCACGCAACATCATCTCCGGATGAAGAGCGTTGGAGGTTTCCGGACACTGACCGGGCGTCCGGGAGGAAACGTCCACCCTCGGAAACCCAACAGCATTCCCAAGGTTCGTATTATCGGTAATAGAAATTTGGAAAACGAGTACACAATAGGTATCAAAATGAGACCGCGTATCTAGTCTTGGCAGAATATTAAATTGTCCTGTCATATAGTACCGAAGAACAACGCTACAGCATCGGAAGAAAAATTGCAGCATTCATCGAGAAAACTTGAAGCATGAGCAGTGATCCAGTTTCTGCATTGAAAGCGTCCCAATTCCAAGGACATTCAGACCGAGGCGGTGGCAGTGTGCAGTGACAATGGGCCAGCTCATGGCACGGTTCTATGATACGGGCGATTTCAAAGCGGTCGAACAAGCTACGGCGATGAAAATTCAGTGGCAGGTATTCGCGTGATGGTGAACCACAGATTGGTGCGACAATGGAGGCTCTAGTGCTGACTGACCGACGGCTAAATATGGAAGAATAGTGCAGCCAGTTAAGAGGAGTAAGGGCACAGCTTAAACTACCAACCAAGTTTTATCGCCTAATGTACCTCCATGACCACAACGCTGTGAACTAACCTCCTTTAGTCAGGAATTATGAATGGCTGTTATAGTGGCTTTAAATTTATATATTTATTTCTCTAAAGACTGCCCTAACATATCACAAACTTTTTTCACCTGCAGCATCAAATTTGTCACATGCAGCCAGTTGTCATAATCGAAAAATCCGAGAACAGCTAAGTACTTCTTATGAGTTGTGAATGCGTAAACAATAATGTCCAATTGAACGGCGCTGAGCGGTCCTTCTAGTTTTGCGCCGTGACTAGTGTACCATAGCGGTACGCGCTGCCCGCCCCAACAAGCAGTAGCAGCAGCTTACGGTGCCAGCGCAGCATGCCACCGACGCGACAATGCCCTCCCCATCACTCAACATCTGGCGCGCTATCGACGCTCTACCAACGTCTCTTAGATAGCACAGCGCCTGTTCACTTCAAATCGTCATCCTACCTTGTAGCAATCTCGCCACGACTCACACCACGAACACTCGCTACGTGGTCTTGGGAGGCAAGACTCTCCGAACTGAACCTGGGAAGCCAACTGGCGACCCTCTACCAGGCCCGGCGAGCTGCGATTGCCAGTGGGGCCCTGTGAGAGGGAACCACGCAGGAATAAACCGCGCATAGCTTTCTATATCAATAAAGTTTCACCTCCTCCTCCTCCGACTGCCATAGAATCTAATGGGGATGCTCCGAATAAGCCGCGGTAATTTGGACGTCACCGCTTTCGTCACGCCGGGCTAGACAACGGAAATTTCGGTCCAAGTAACAGGACGCCATAAAGCAGAGTGCACAGGCCTGCTGTCTAGGAGGCGTTGGCTCTGCTTGGTTGAGGAGCGCTCATGCAGAGAGTTAGGGTGAAGTGGCGTCGCGACGATACCCTCTCCCCTCAGGCAACACGTTACACGCTACCGTGACAACAGGTGTTCACTTTCGCCTGCTCTGCTCCGTCAAGGAGCTAATCGTGGAATGACGTCGCAGCCGATGGGAACTCCGTCGAAGCGTGCTCGTGACGTGGCGTCCCAGCCAATGGCAATGCGAGTTTAGGTGCCGTTTCACGGCTACAGACGACTGACGCTTGCTTTCTCGCTCAATCGATCATTTGACACTTTCGAATAAAGAAATTGACAAAAACTGACAACGGACTCTTATAGAATGTCCAATGCATAATAAAAAAATACATGACACATTGTTATCATGAGATGCCTTGCTTCTCTTTAACAGAGAGCCTTCGGACGCAAAAAAAGAACATTAATTAACAGCAGCTACACAGAGCAACACGGCGAGCGTTTAATCAAACCTGGTAGTGCACCTCATATAATACGATTTTATTGCATTTCTCGCTCTATTGAGGTGGCTTTTAAAATTGTTCGTAAAAAAATTAAATTATGAGGTTTTACGTGCCAAAACCAGTCCTGATTATGAGGCACGCCGTAGTGGGGGACTCCGGAAATTTGGACCACCTGGGGTTCTTTAACGTGCACCTAAATCTAAGTACACGGGTGTTTTCGCATTTCGCCCCCATCGAAATGCGGCCGCCGTGGCCGGGATTAAAATTGTTCGTAGGGGACGGGAGGGTGATGTTTAGTTCAACGTTATGTTTTGAACTTTTTTGTCGCAACTTCTCGTTACATTCAAAAGTATGTCGTGTCTTCGTGTGAAGACCCAGTGACTGAAAGGATTATTGAACGCGAAAGGCACATTGAAGGTTATTGAAAACAGGGCGAAAGGACGCGACTAGTGAGGAAGGTATTCACACACCGAGCGCTCCGATGTATGCTTTAGTATCACATAATATCTCGTAAGTGCCCGCGTTTATGCGGGTCTTCATTGTTCCTGCAGCGTGATCATACATAAAAGCTGTCTTATGGCCACCGAAAGACGAAACCCTCGGGCGAGCAATGTGCACTTACCTATCTGAGCGTCAGCGTACTCCGTTGCCATTTTCGATACTTCATCGGCGCACTGACGCTTGCTGTGAATAATTGAGATTTTGGTGGTTTCGCAGAAAACGTGGAGCATCGCAGTAGAAGTGGTGCTCGTTTTACTGTCGCGATACTGAGGCACAGTGGTAAGTGCTGGAAACACAATGATACGAACGAATTTTATTAGGACGCTTGGTAGCATGAATACATATAGAGAAAAATAAGAAAAACTAACTGAATATTAAATTGGCAATGGCCTGAAAAACAAAGGCGAAACATGGCAACAAATACAGAACATCAGGTATGTTCACGCACTGTACAGACACAAACTAGCAATAATGTGATCTAGCGAATGATAAGCAAGTGTCTACAAACAGCTTGCGGCCCTTTACTCGCAATGCCTCATCACTTCAAGTGTAACAGTAAGCTGGAAGAACGACAGCATTATACTCATCCATAAGAAGGGAGACATTAAAGAATTGAAGAACTATAGACCCATTAGCTTGCTTACAGTATGGTATAATACATTCACCAAGATAATTTCCAATAGAATCAGGACAACACTTGACTTCAGCCAACAAAGAGAACAGGCTGGCTTCAGGAAGGGATATTCTACGATGAATCATATCCATGTAATCAGGTAATAGAGAAATCTGCAGAGTACCATCGACCTCTCTATATTGGTTTCATACATTATGAAAAAGCATTTGATTTAGTAGAGATACCAGCAGCCGTAGAGGCATTTCGTTATTAAGGAGTGCGGGAGGCATACGTGAATATATTGGCAAACATCTACAATGATTGCACAGCAACCTTGGTTCTCCACAAGAACAGTAGAAAGTTACCTATCAAGAAAGGGTCAGGCAAGGAGACACAATCTCTCCAATGTCATTGACTGCATGCTAAGAAGAAGTATTCAAGCTCTTAGACTGGGAAGGCTTAGGAGTGAGGATCAACGGTGAATATCTCAGCAACCTTCGGTTTGCAGATGACATTGTCCAATAAGCAACAATGGGGACAAATTACAGCAGATGATTGAGGGCCTTAACCGAGCGAGCGTGAGTGGGGTTGAAGATTAATATGCAAAAGACAAACATAACTTTCAATAGCCTGGCAAGGGAACAAGAATTCAGGATCGCCAGTGAGCCTTTAGAGTCTGTACAGAAGTACGCTTATCTAGGTGAATTACAGGGGACCCTGATCATGAGAAGTAAATCTACAGAAGAATAAAATTGGGTTGGAGTGCATACGGCAGGCATTGCCATATCCTGACTGGGAGCTTACTACTGTTGCTGAAGAGAAAAGAGTACAATCATTGCATTCTACTACTACTAACATATGGGGCAGAAACTTTATTTATTTATTTATTTATTATACCCTCAGGGTCCAATGGCATTACAGAGGGGAGTGGGTAATTAGTTGAACATAAGTTATGCATAACAGCAACAGCAAACAACCAAAAATATGTTAGTATACTTATATAATTTTAGCGGATCACAAACCACAGTACATCAGATATTATTTCTAATTATTCAAACTAGTTACGTCAACGCACACAGACAGTGTAAACCAAGATGCATAAGGAACATAAATATAATCACGAGTGCACAAATCCTGGCAAGAAAAACATTCAAACAATAGTTATAAACAACGGGAAAACAGAATACTCAAACCGAAATGTCGCGTAAAGTTTGTTTAAAACGGTTAGTATCATTTATGGAGGCAACAGTGGCGGGAAGGTGATTCCAATCATCAGATGTCCGTGGGATGAATGAGTGTAAGAAGGAGTCGGATCTACAAGATGGAATACCAACTTTATGTTGGTGATCGAGCCGGGAAGATATGTAATGTGGTGCCGAAAGAAGCTCGTTTCGTAACACAGGGTGATGATATATCTTATGAAAAAGAGAGAGCCGCAAATGTTTACGCCGTGATGCTAAGGATGCTAACTGTAGGTTAGATTTCATTGTGGTGATGCTGGCGGTTCTGTTATAATTGGAGAATATGAATCTTGTGGAATTGTTCTGCACCATTTCTACTGAATATATTAAGTTACTCTGACTAGGATCCCAAACTGAGGCGGCGTATTCAAGTTTAGGCCGGATAAGTGTTTTGTAGAGCATAAGTTTGAGAGACTGCGGCGCACGTGAGAAATTGCGTCGGAGATAACCTAACGATCTGTTAGTGTTGCTTATTACGTGCGCAATATGCGTCTTCCAGGTAAGGTCAGATGAGACGTGAACACCAAGGTATTTATAAGATGATACACAATCCAGTGGGGTGTTATTGATGTGATAGGCTGGTAGGGTGTTGTTACGTCGGGATACTCGCATTGACTTGCATTTGCTTATGTTTAATTCCATGCGCCATGTATTGCACCATGAACTGATAGCATTAAGATCAGATTGAAGAATGGCTGTATCATGGTTACTAGTTAATTCTCGAAATATTACGCAGTCGTCAGCAAAGAGATGAATATGAGATGTAATACAAGAAGGTAACTCGTTAATATAGATAAGAAATAGTAGCGGTCCAAGGACAGAGCCTTGTGGCACGCCCGAGGAAACCACATTAGAGGGAGAGTCAACGCTGTTGGCAGAAACGAACTGAGAACGACTCGAAAGGAAACACTCAAGCCAAGTAAGTAACTGGGGATCAAGGTTAGGTTTATGCAATTTATACATTAGTAAATTATGACATACCTTATCAAATGCTTTAGAAAAATCTAGAAAAACACAGTCCGCAAGAGAAGAACGATCAAGAATGGCATGAAGCTGATCTGTAAACGATATTAGCTGTGTTTCGCATGAATAGGTTTTGCGAAAGCCATGTTGAGAGTGCGTGAAGAAGGAATTAGATTCGAGAAAGTTAGCAAGATTGCAAAATAAGATATGTTCAAGAAGTTTGCATGGAATACTAGTGAGCGAAATAAGACGATAGTTAAGTGGAGACTGCCTACTGCCTGTTTTATGAAGTGGAATCACCTTTCCGATCTTCCATTCCGCAGGAATAGAACCCGTGTCAAGTGACTGTTGAAAGATTTTCGCTAATATAATAGCACTATACTCGCTCGTGCTCTTCAAAAACTTCGGGCTAACCGCGTCACAACCAGGAGAAGAAGAAAGTTTCAATTTATTAATCAGATGTTCTATGCCACACGGGTCTACTATAATCGGACACATTGAAATTGAATAATGGCAGTGTGTAAGTGGTGGCGAAACACTTGTCACTGATGAAAAATTAGAAACAAAAACATCGTTAAGTACAGATGCGCACTGATCAGAGGGTATGATGTCTCCCGCGTTATCCACCAGGCTAATAACGTTATCGTCCCTCGGATTTATGACGCGCCAGAACTTTTTAGTGTCGGTTGCGAGCATGGATGGGAGAGTGATTTCCAAAAAAATGCTGTTTTGCGCAACGGAGTGCAGATACATATTCATCAGAAGCTAGTCTATGCGCATTCCAATGATAGTCACAAGGACAACGTTTGGCGGATCTGTAGACACGTTTCTTTTTGTTTGACAAACGTTTTATGTGGTTGTTGTACCACGGCGCCGATTTGTTTGAAATTATAGAGCGAGTGGGTACATATTTATCAAGTAAGGCTTTAACTTGGTTCGTAAATAAATCCCAGTTGTCTTGAACGCTATGATTGTCGAAGTCGATCAGAAACGCGTCGACAAACCCGCACAAGTCCCTGTTGATTGCGTCAAAGTTTGCATGTTTGAAATCACGAATAGTTTTGCTTTTGTTTTTGTCTTTAGGCCGCGATAACTTGATTTCAAAAGTTAAGATGGAATGATCGCTCAAACCCGGCAGTACAGCAATATCGGAAGCAAGATCGGGACGGGTGGTGAGTATTAGATCGAGGGTATTGGAAGTATAAAGTGTTGTCCTGGTGGGCTCTTTGACGAGTTGCGAAAAGGAAAAAACACTACACATTTCAAGAAACTCTTTTGCAAGCGTGGACGAAGGATTCATGGTGGGCGTATCGCAATCCCATGCGAGATTAGGGTTATTAAAATCGCCCAGGAGAAACAAAGGGAGTGTGGGATATCGTGACAAAACCAAGTTAGTGACATCATGTAGTTCGCTTACAAAGCTGGCGGAAAATGTAGGTGGGCGATAACAAGCTCCGATAATTAGTTTTTGTTCTTTAACTTCAACAAGCACCCAAACAGTCTCAAGTTCACTACAAACTGGAATCCGCTGAGAAGGAAATATGTCGGATATTCCTACGAGTACACCGCCGCCTTTCCGCGTGGCGCGGTCACAGCGAAAAAGAAGTTTCCCAAGAGTAGTTCAATGTCATTTATTTGTGGGTGCAGCCATGTTTCGGTGAGTACTATTACGTCAGCATTACAGGTATCGATAGCTGCATTTAGAAGGTCATGTTTATTATTAATACTCTGTATGTTACAAAAGAAGACATGAAGCGGAGAAGAATCGCGCCCGCTGCCCCTCTCGATTTCCTATTCATTTGCACGTGGCGTGTTACTCGCATGACGGTTTTGTGATACCGCATTTTGCGCATGCTCTACCACAGTGTCATCAGTGGCGTTGTACACGTAATCTTTTTTGTTAATCAGAAGCTTCTTGTAACGAAGCTGAAAAAGTGGCGCTCCAGGTTGTTTTTTAGCGAAATCAATTAATTTACTTCTAATGATACGCGTGGCGGGTGAGAAATCCTCGCTGACGGTGATGCCCTTTTCTTTGAGCCCACTACGCCTAAAAAGCACTGCTTCTTTTATTTTGTCATTTGAAAATTTAACCATGATTGGTCGGGTTTTGTTAGGTTCAAAGCGCCCTAGGCGATGAGCACGTTCGACTACGTTATCTATTGGGCTTTCGAGCAAGCCGGCAAGTGCGTCAATTACACGTGCCTCGGACTCGGCCCATGTTTCGCGTGAATCGGGGAAGCCTCGAAAAAGTAGGTTTTTGCGCCGTGATCTGTCCTCTAATTCATCGATCCGAACATTTAGCGAGTTGTTCTTAGTGGTAAAACTGCTCATCAAGTCGGTCGTCATGCTTTGAACATTATTAAGCGATTTAGTTTTATCTTCGAGAGTGTCCAACCTTTTTTCAATGGAAACTATCTTTGTTTCAATATTTTTTTGACTAGCTTTAATGGCTTTAACGTCCGTAACAAGCTCACTTTGACCCTTTGCCGACTGCACTGCACGCGTTTGTAAATCTTTCAGCAAGTGAAATAGGACGGTCGTCTGCTCGGTAGGATCATCAGGCAGTTTATCAAGTTCTAACAGCGCAGAATGTCTAGTACCAGGCCTCGGGTTTGTTTCAACGTCACCACAGGTTAACAGCAAGAAAAACATTGAAAAACACTCGCAGGCAACATAACAACACACCCGTGGGCACGGGAGCAAAAGAAGAAAAGGGTCATCGCTTTTCCTAGTATATAAAGAATAAGGCGAACAGACCTGCGAAAGGTAAAGGCAAGGTAGATGAGCCATCTTGTCGCCGTTGCCCACGTGCCCACTGAAAGTGGCTTGCTGCCGGAGACAGTTTATATCACTTTGAAGAATTGATGACGTTGGCGATGTGGTCTGACGATCGAAGCCTTGGCGCGCAAGCGGCGGTAAATCCAAGAAAATGCCGTCGTCTTCCTGTCGAAAGTCTTGTGGCATCCGAAGCTCAAGCAAACGTTGCGAACTTGCTGACACGTCCGGCAGGAGCACAACGCCGAACAGGGCAAGCATAGCGTAAACCTGCGAAAGGTAAAGGCAAGGTAGGATGAGCCATCTTGTCGCCGTTGCCCACGTGCCCACTGAAAGTGGCTTGCTGCCGGAGACAGTTTATATCACTTTGAAGAATTGATGACGTTGGCGATGTGGTCTGACGATCGAAGCCTTGGCGCGCAAGCGGCGGTAAATCCAAGAAAATGCCGTCGTCTTCCTGTCGAAAGTCTTGTGGCATCCGAAGCTCAAGCAAACGTTGCGAACTTGCTGACACGTCCGGCAGGAGCACAACGCCGAACAGGGCAAGCATAGCGTAAACCTGCGAAAGGTAAAGGCAAGGTAGATGAGCCATCTTGTCGCCGTTGCCCACGTGCCCACTGAAAGTGGCTTGCTGCCGGAGACAGTTTATATCACTTTGAAGAATTGATGACGTTGGCGATGTGGTCTGACGATCGAAGCCTTGGCGCGCAAGCGGCGGTAAATCCAAGAAAATGCCGTCGTCTTCCTGTCGAAAGTCTTGTGGCATCCGAAGCTCAAGCAAACGTTGCGAACTTGCTGACACGTCCGGCAGGAGCACAACGCCGAACAGGGCAAGCATAGCGTAAACCTGCGAAAGGTAAAGGCAAGGTAGGATGAGCCATCTTGTCGCCGTTGCCCACGTGCCCACTGAAAGTGGCTTGCTGCCGGAGACAGTTTATATCACTTTGAAGAATTGATGACGTTGGCGATGTGGTCTGACGATCGAAGCCTTGGCGCGCAAGCGGCGGTAAATCCAAGAAAATGCCGTCGTCTTCCTGTCGAAAGTCTTGTGGCATCCGAAGCTCAAGCAAACGTTGCGAACTTGCTGACACGTCCGGCAGGAGCACAACGCCGAACAGGGCAAGCATAGCGTAAACCTGCGAAAGGTAAAGGCAAGGTAGATGAGCCATCTTGTCGCCGTTGCCCACGTGCCCACTGAAAGTGGCTTGCTGCCGGAGACAGTTTATATCACTTTGAAGAATTGATGACGTTGGCGATGTGGTCTGACGATCGAAGCCTTGGCGCGCAAGCGGCGGTAAATCCAAGAAAATGCCGTCGTCTTCCTGTCGAAAGTCTTGTGGCATCCGAAGCTCAAGCAAACGTTGCGAACTTGCTGACACGTCCGGCAGGAGCACAACGCCGAACAGGGCAAGCATAGCGTAAACCTGCGAAAGGTAAAGGCAAGGTAGGATGAGCCATCTTGTCGCCGTTGCCCACGTGCCCACTGAAAGTGGCTTGCTGCCGGAGACAGTTTATATCACTTTGAAGAATTGATGACGTTGGCGATGTGGTCTGACGATCGAAGCCTTGGCGCGCAAGCGGCGGTAAATCCAAGAAAATGCCGTCGTCTTCCTGTCGAAAGTCTTGTGGCATCCGAAGCTCAAGCAAACGTTGCGAACTTGCTGACACGTCCGGCAGGAGCACAACGCCGAACAGGGCAAGCATAGCGTAAACCTGCGAAAGGTAAAGGCAAGGTAGATGAGCCATCTTGTCGCCGTTGCCCACGTGCCCACTGAAAGTGGCTTGCTGCCGGAGACAGTTTATATCACTTTGAAGAATTGATGACGTTGGCGATGTGGTCTGACGATCGAAGCCTTGGCGCGCAAGCGGCGGTAAATCCAAGAAAATGCCGTCGTCTTCCTGTCGAAAGTCTTGTGGCATCCGAAGCTCAAGCAAACGTTGCGAACTTGCTGACACGTCCGGCAGGAGCACAACGCCGAACAGGGCAAGCATAGCGTAAACCTGCGAAAGGTAAAGGCAAGGTAGATGAGCCATCTTGTCGCCGTTGCCCACGTGCCCACTGAAAGTGGCTTGCTGCCGGAGACAGTTTATATCACTTTGAAGAATTGATGACGTTGGCGATGTGGTCTGACGATCGAAGCCTTGGCGCGCAAGCGGCGGTAAATCCAAGAAAATGCCGTCGTCTTCCTGTCGAAAGTCTTGTGGCATCCGAAGCTCAAGCAAACGTTGCGAACTTGCTGACACGTCCGGCAGGAGCACAACGCCGAACAGGGCAAGCATAGCGTAAACCTGCGAAAGGTAAAGGCAAGGTAGGATGAGCCATCTTGTCGCCGTTGCCCACGTGCCCACTGAAAGTGGCTTGCTGCCGGAGACAGTTTATATCACTTTGAAGAATTGATGACGTTGGCGATGTGGTCTGACGATCGAAGCCTTGGCGCGCAAGCGGCGGTAAATCCAAGAAAATGCCGTCGTCTTCCTGTCGAAAGTCTTGTGGCATCCGAAGCTCAAGCAAACGTTGCGAACTTGCTGACACGTCCGGCAGGAGCACAACGCCGAACAGGGCAAGCATAGCGTAAACCTGCGAAAGGTAAAGGCAAGGTAGATGAGCCATCTTGTCGCCGTTGCCCACGTGCCCACTGAAAGTGGCTTGCTGCCGGAGACAGTTTATATCACTTTGAAGAATTGATGACGTTGGCGATGTGGTCTGACGATCGAAGCCTTGGCGCGCAAGCGGCGGTAAATCCAAGAAAATGCCGTCGTCTTCCTGTCGAAAGTCTTGTGGCATCCGAAGCTCAAGCAAACGTTGCGAACTTGCTGACACGTCCGGCAGGAGCACAACGCCGAACAGGGCAAGCATAGCGTAAACCTGCGAAAGGTAAAGGCAAGGTAGATGAGCCATCTTGTCGCCGTTGCCCACGTGCCCACTGAAAGTGGCTTGCTGCCGGAGACAGTTTATATCACTTTGAAGAATTGATGACGTTGGCGATGTGGTCTGACGATCGAAGCCTTGGCGCGCAAGCGGCGGTAAATCCAAGAAAATGCCGTCGTCTTCCTGTCGAAAGTCTTGTGGCATCCGAAGCTCAAGCAAACGTTGCGAACTTGCTGACACGTCCGGCAGGAGCACAACGCCGAACAGGGCAAGCATAGCGTAAACCTGCGAAAGGTAAAGGCAAGGTAGATGAGCCATCTTGTCGCCGTTGCCCACGTGCCCACTGAAAGTGGCTTGCTGCCGGAGACAGTTTATATCACTTTGAAGAATTGATGACGTTGGCGATGTGGTCTGACGATCGAAGCCTTGGCGCGCAAGCGGCGGTAAACCCAAGAAAATGCCGTCGTCTTCCTGTCGAAAGTCTTGTGGCATCCGAAGCTCAAGCAAACGTTGCGAACTTGCTGACACGTCCGGCAGGAGCACAACGCCGAACAGGGCAAGCATAGCGTAAACCTGCGAAAGGTAAAGGCAAGGTAGGATGAGCCATCTTGTCGCCGTTGCCCACGTGCCCACTGAAAGTGGCTTGCTGCCGGAGACAGTTTATATCACTTTGAAGAATTGATGACGTTGGCGATGTGGTCTGACGATCGAAGCCTTGGCGCGCAAGCGGCGGTAAATCCAAGAAAATGCCGTCGTCTTCCTGTCGAAAGTCTTGTGGCATCCGAAGCTCAAGCAAACGTTGCGAACTTGCTGACACGTCCGGCAGGAGCACAACGCCGAACAGGGCAAGCATAGCGTAAACCTGCGAAAGGTAAAGGCAAGGTAGATGAGCCATCTTGTCGCCGTTGCCCACGTGCCCACTGAAAGTGGCTTGCTGCCGGAGACAGTTTATATCACTTTGAAGAATTGATGACGTTGGCGATGTGGTCTGACGATCGAAGCCTTGGCGCGCAAGCGGCGGTAAATCCAAGAAAATGCCGTCGTCTTCCTGTCGAAAGTCTTGTGGCATCCGAAGCTCAAGCAAACGTTGCGAACTTGCTGACACGTCTGGCAGGAGCACAACGCCGAACAGGGCAAGCATAGCGTAAACCTGCGAAAGGTAAAGGCAAGGTAGGATGAGCCATCTTGTCGCCGTTGCCCACGTGCCCACTGAAAGTGGCTTGCTGCCGGAGACAGTTTATATCACTTTGAAGAATTGATGACGTTGGCGATGTGGTCTGACGATCGAAGCCTTGGCGCGCAAGCGGCGGTAAATCCAAGAAAATGCCGTCGTCTTCCTGTCGAAAGTCTTGTGGCATCCGAAGCTCAAGCAAACGTTGCGAACTTGCTGACACGTCCGGCAGGAGCACAACGCCGAACAGGGCAAGCATAGCGTAAACCTGCGAAAGGTAAAGGCAAGGTAGATGAGCCATCTTGTCGCCGTTGCCCACGTGCCCACTGAAAGTGGCTTGCTGCCGGAGACAGTTTATATCACTTTGAAGAATTGATGACGTTGGCGATGTGGTCTGACGATCGAAGCCTTGGCGCGCAAGCGGCGGTAAATCCAAGAAAATGCCGTCGTCTTCCTGTCGAAAGTCTTGTGGCATCCGAAGCTCAAGCAAACGTTGCGAACTTGCTGACACGTCCGGCAGGAGCACAACGCCGAACAGGGCAAGCATAGCGTAAACCTGCGAAAGGTAAAGGCAAGGTAGATGAGCCATCTTGTCGCCGTTGCCCACGTGCCCACTGAAAGTGGCTTGCTGCCGGAGACAGTTTATATCACTTTGAAGAATTGATGACGTTGGCGATGTGGTCTGACGATCGAAGCCTTGGCGCGCAAGCGGCGGTAAATCCAAGAAAATGCCGTCGTCTTCCTGTCGAAAGTCTTGTGGCATCCGAAGCTCAAGCAAACGTTGCGAACTTGCTGACACGTCCGGCAGGAGCACAACGCCGAACAGGGCAAGCATAGCGTAAACCTGCGAAAGGTAAAGGCAAGGTAGGATGAGCCATCTTGTCGCCGTTGCCCACGTGCCCACTGAAAGTGGCTTGCTGCCGGAGACAGTTTATATCACTTTGAAGAATTGATGACGTTGGCGATGTGGTCTGACGATCGAAGCCTTGGCGCGCAAGCGGCGGTAAATCCAAGAAAATGCCGTCGTCTTCCTGTCGAAAGTCTTGTGGCATCCGAAGCTCAAGCAAACGTTGCGAACTTGCTGACACGTCCGGCAGGAGCACAACGCCGAACAGGGCAAGCATAGCGTAAACCTGCGAAAGGTAAAGGCAAGGTAGATGAGCCATCTTGTCGCCGTTGCCCACGTGCCCACTGAAAGTGGCTTGCTGCCGGAGACAGTTTATATCACTTTGAAGAATTGATGACGTTGGCGATGTGGTCTGACGATCGAAGCCTTGGCGCGCAAGCGGCGGTAAATCCAAGAAAATGCCGTCGTCTTCCTGTCGAAAGTCTTGTGGCATCCGAAGCTCAAGCAAACGTTGCGAACTTGCTGACACGTCCGGCAGGAGCACAACGCCGAACAGGGCAAGCATAGCGTAAACCTGCGAAAGGTAAAGGCAAGGTAGGATGAGCCATCTTGTCGCCGTTGCCCACGTGCCCACTGAAAGTGGCTTGCTGCCGGAGACAGTTTATATCACTTTGAAGAATTGATGACGTTGGCGATGTGGTCTGACGATCGAAGCCTTGGCGCGCAAGCGGCGGTAAATCCAAGAAAATGCCGTCGTCTTCCTGTCGAAAGTCTTGTGGCATCCGAAGCTCAAGCAAACGTTGCGAACTTGCTGACACGTCCGGCAGGAGCACAACGCCGAACAGGGCAAGCATAGCGTAAACCTGCGAAAGGTAAAGGCAAGGTAGATGAGCCATCTTGTCGCCGTTGCCCACGTGCCCACTGAAAGTGGCTTGCTGCCGGAGACAGTTTATATCACTTTGAAGAATTGATGACGTTGGCGATGTGGTCTGACGATCGAAGCCTTGGCGCGCAAGCGGCGGTAAATCCAAGAAAATGCCGTCGTCTTCCTGTCGAAAGTCTTGTGGCATCCGAAGCTCAAGCAAACGTTGCGAACTTGCTGACACGTCCGGCAGGAGCACAACGCCGAACAGGGCAAGCATAGCGTAAACCTGCGAAAGGTAAAGGCAAGGTAGGATGAGCCATCTTGTCGCCGTTGCCCACGTGCCCACTGAAAGTGGCTTGCTGCCGGAGACAGTTTATATCACTTTGAAGAATTGATGACGTTGGCGATGTGGTCTGACGATCGAAGCCTTGGCGCGCAAGCGGCGGTAAATCCAAGAAAATGCCGTCGTCTTCCTGTCGAAAGTCTTGTGGCATCCGAAGCTCAAGCAAACGTTGCGAACTTGCTGACACGTCCGGCAGGAGCACAACGCCGAACAGGGCAAGCATAGCGTAAACCTGCGAAAGGTAAAGGCAAGGTAGATGAGCCATCTTGTCGCCGTTGCCCACGTGCCCACTGAAAGTGGCTTGCTGCCGGAGACAGTTTATATCACTTTGAAGAATTGATGACGTTGGCGATGTGGTCTGACGATCGAAGCCTTGGCGCGCAAGCGGCGGTAAATCCAAGAAAATGCCGTCGTCTTCCTGTCGAAAGTCTTGTGGCATCCGAAGCTCAAGCAAACGTTGCGAACTTGCTGACACGTCCGGCAGGAGCACAACGCCGAACAGGGCAAGCATAGCGTAAACCTGCGAAAGGTAAAGGCAAGGTAGGATGAGCCATCTTGTCGCCGTTGCCCACGTGCCCACTGAAAGTGGCTTGCTGCCGGAGACAGTTTATATCACTTTGAAGAATTGATGACGTTGGCGATGTGGTCTGACGATCGAAGCCTTGGCGCGCAAGCGGCGGTAAATCCAAGAAAATGCCGTCGTCTTCCTGTCGAAAGTCTTGTGGCATCCGAAGCTCAAGCAAACGTTGCGAACTTGCTGACACGTCCGGCAGGAGCACAACGCCGAACAGGGCAAGCATAGCGTAAACCTGCGAAAGGTAAAGGCAAGGTAGATGAGCCATCTTGTCGCCGTTGCCCACGTGCCCACTGAAAGTGGCTTGCTGCCGGAGACAGTTTATATCACTTTGAAGAATTGATGACGTTGGCGATGTGGTCTGACGATCGAAGCCTTGGCGCGCAAGCGGCGGTAAATCCAAGAAAATGCCGTCGTCTTCCTGTCGAAAGTCTTGTGGCATCCGAAGCTCAAGCAAACGTTGCGAACTTGCTGACACGTCCGGCAGGAGCACAACGCCGAACAGGGCAAGCATAGCGTAAACCTGCGAAAGGTAAAGGCAAGGTAGGATGAGCCATCTTGTCGCCGTTGCCCACGTGCCCACTGAAAGTGGCTTGCTGCCGGAGACAGTTTATATCACTTTGAAGAATTGATGACGTTGGCGATGTGGTCTGACGATCGAAGCCTTGGCGCGCAAGCGGCGGTAAATCCAAGAAAATGCCGTCGTCTTCCTGTCGAAAGTCTTGTGGCATCCGAAGCTCAAGCAAACGTTGCGAACTTGCTGACACGTCCGGCAGGAGCACAACGCCGAACAGGGCAAGCATAGCGTAAACCTGCGAAAGGTAAAGGCAAGGTAGATGAGCCATCTTGTCGCCGTTGCCCACGTGCCCACTGAAAGTGGCTTGCTGCCGGAGACAGTTTATATCACTTTGAAGAATTGATGACGTTGGCGATGTGGTCTGACGATCGAAGCCTTGGCGCGCAAGCGGCGGTAAATCCAAGAAAATGCCGTCGTCTTCCTGTCGAAAGTCTTGTGGCATCCGAAGCTCAAGCAAACGTTGCGAACTTGCTGACACGTCCGGCAGGAGCACAACGCCGAACAGGGCAAGCATAGCGTAAACCTGCGAAAGGTAAAGGCAAGGTAGATGAGCCATCTTGTCGCCGTTGCCCACGTGCCCACTGAAAGTGGCTTGCTGCCGGAGACAGTTTATATCACTTTGAAGAATTGATGACGTTGGCGATGTGGTCTGACGATCGAAGCCTTGGCGCGCAAGCGGCGGTAAATCCAAGAAAATGCCGTCGTCTTCCTGTCGAAAGTCTTGTGGCATCCGAAGCTCAAGCAAACGTTGCGAACTTGCTGACACGTCCGGCAGGAGCACAACGCCGAACAGGGCAAGCATAGCGTAAACCTGCGAAAGGTAAAGGCAAGGTAGGATGAGCCATCTTGTCGCCGTTGCCCACGTGCCCACTGAAAGTGGCTTGCTGCCGGAGACAGTTTATATCACTTTGAAGAATTGATGACGTTGGCGATGTGGTCTGACGATCGAAGCCTTGGCGCGCAAGCGGCGGTAAATCCAAGAAAATGCCGTCGTCTTCCTGTCGAAAGTCTTGTGGCATCCGAAGCTCAAGCAAACGTTGCGAACTTGCTGACACGTCCGGCAGGAGCACAACGCCGAACAGGGCAAGCATAGCGTAAACCTGCGAAAGGTAAAGGCAAGGTAGATGAGCCATCTTGTCGCCGTTGCCCACGTGCCCACTGAAAGTGGCTTGCTGCCGGAGACAGTTTATATCACTTTGAAGAATTGATGACGTTGGCGATGTGGTCTGACGATCGAAGCCTTGGCGCGCAAGCGGCGGTAAATCCAAGAAAATGCCGTCGTCTTCCTGTCGAAAGTCTTGTGGCATCCGAAGCTCAAGCAAACGTTGCGAACTTGCTGACACGTCCGGCAGGAGCACAACGCCGAACAGGGCAAGCATAGCGTAAACCTGCGAAAGGTAAAGGCAAGGTAGATGAGCCATCTTGTCGCCGTTGCCCACGTGCCCACTGAAAGTGGCTTGCTGCCGGAGACAGTTTATATCACTTTGAAGAATTGATGACGTTGGCGATGTGGTCTGACGATCGAAGCCTTGGCGCGCAAGCGGCGGTAAACCCAAGAAAATGCCGTCGTCTTCCTGTCGAAAGTCTTGTGGCATCCGAAGCTCAAGCAAACGTTGCGAACTTGCTGACACGTCCGGCAGGAGCACAACGCCGAACAGGGCAAGCATAGCGTAAACCTGCGAAAGGTAAAGGCAAGGTAGATGAGCCATCTTGTCGCCGTTGCCCACGTGCCCACTGAAAGTGGCTTGCTGCCGGAGACAGTTTATATCACTTTGAAGAATTGATGACGTTGGCGATGTGGTCTGACGATCGAAGCCTTGGCGCGCAAGCGGCGGTAAATCCAAGAAAATGCCGTCGTCTTCCTGTCGAAAGTCTTGTGGCATCCGAAGCTCAAGCAAACGTTGCGAACTTGCTGACACGTCCGGCAGGAGCACAACGCCGAACAGGGCAAGCATAGCGTAAACCTGCGAAAGGTAAAGGCAAGGTAGGATGAGCCATCTTGTCGCCGTTGCCCACGTGCCCACTGAAAGTGGCTTGCTGCCGGAGACAGTTTATATCACTTTGAAGAATTGATGACGTTGGCGATGTGGTCTGACGATCGAAGCCTTGGCGCGCAAGCGGCGGTAAATCCAAGAAAATGCCGTCGTCTTCCTGTCGAAAGTCTTGTGGCATCCGAAGCTCAAGCAAACGTTGCGAACTTGCTGACACGTCTGGCAGGAGCACAACGCCGAACAGGGCAAGCATAGCGTAAACCTGCGAAAGGTAAAGGCAAGGTAGGATGAGCCATCTTGTCGCCGTTGCCCACGTGCCCAAACTTGTAAGTTAACGGAGAAGCTCTATAACAAGTTAAAGACCGCACACAGAGCAATGGAACCAAAAATGTTACGCCTAACGTTAAGAGACAGGAAGAGAGCGGTGTGGATCAGAGAGCAAACGGGGATAGCCGATATTCTAATTGACATTAAGAGAAAAAGATGGAGCTGGGCAGGCCAGGTAATGCGTAGGTTGGATAACTGGTGGACCATTAGAGTTGCAGAATGGGTACCAAGAGAAGGGAACCGCAGTCGAGGGCGGCAGAAAACTCGGCGGGGGATGAAGTTAAGAAATTAGCAGGCGTAAGTTTGAATCAGCTGGCACAAGACAGGGGTAATTGGAGATCACAGGGAGCGGCCTTCGTCCTCCAGTGGACATAAAATATAGAGTGATGATGGTGATGGTCTACAAACAGGCGAAAATGCGAGGTCATCACAGCTTGTACAAGTATGCGGATTACCTATGACTGGTGAGTCATTATAACCATTACAATGTGTGGCTGCAGTTTGCGACCTGCTGCTTGTGGTGCTATAATTACAACCTATCTTTTGAATGGCCGTCGTATACGGCTGTAGAGTGCGAAATGAATTCTGACCCAATTATTCGCATCGTTGTTCAGATATAGTGTGCAGAGTAGTCTCAGAATCCTCTCAATTTCGGCGTCACGAACACCAAACGAACCTAACACCACTACCTCGACAGAAATATTCTGGTAGCGTCTCTAAAGGCAAACATTGACGGGGTCATAGTTGCCTAGTAACCTCTCGCGCAGGTGCGCGCTCGCTTCGCCCGACAAGACACGGCTCCGCCGAGATTCCGCCAGCTGCGCATGCACTGTTGCGTCATCCAGGCGCGTCTCGCCGCCCGATCACTGCGCATAGCTTTCGCCGCACTTCCCCTACGACTTCGTCACCAGCTGCGCACTACTGCGCATGCGCCGCAAGTCAGACGTGACGTCACGGCCAACTGTGCATGCCCTCCTTCGCTCCGTATAGAAGACGGTGCGTGGCGGCGACGCACCAGACGTAGACATTGGGATACCAAGGAAGGTTCGCACTGCCCAGAAAGAAGCCGCTTATCAAGAATCGCGGAGCGCTGCTAAGCGAGACTGCCAGCGTCGACACCGATTGTACCCAGCACGGTTAGCCGAAGAAGCCGCTGCAAAACGACGACGCGAGCCGGAGACCCCGAGTACGTACAGCGAGAGAATGCTAGGGAACGGGAGAGAAAGCGCCGGCTCCGAGAAGATCCCGACGTGAGAGAAGTAGAGAACTAACGATACCGCTCAACTGCGCTGTGCTTTAACCTTGCACCGCTAGTGCAAGCTGCCCCGATTTCTTTTTCATGGGGTGCCACTTCCAATGCAGCGCTTCGGTCTTCAAATGGAGAGGCTACGTCTACTGTGATTCCTACTTCACTATTAGCATGAACCAGGTCAGGAAGTAGTGATAGGTGTCCAATTGGTCAATTTGAAAGTCCTAACCATTGGTCATTGCTGACCTGGTCTCTAATTGTATTATGGCGTTGAATCAGTTCTGTACAATGCAACATGCATATCACAGAACATGAGGCAGGGTTTCATTCTTATATCCGCTTATTCTGCACCTTTGTTAAATAGAGAGGGCCCAGGTATAACCACCCTTCAAGGGGCGATGGTTTAGTCGGGCTCGATGGAACAATCTCTAATTGTTCAAATATATATACACGTATGGATCCGATCGCATGAAATAAATACTTGGTGGGTCGGCTGCGACACAATCCGTGGTTTGGCCCTGGTTCGGCTGGGATGGTAGTTGTACGTTGTCGGTGGTAGCCACCCGCCCGCGAAGAGTTTTGATGGCTCTATGGCGGCGTTGTCGTTGTAGAATTATATTGGCCGTAGAGATTCCGGCTTCTCCATCATAGACATGACACGCGATGCCAATCCTCCCCGATGCCTTTCTTTCTTAAGTCCATACCGCTGCAGCCCAGAGGCACCGTCCCTTCCTCTGTTAGGCACAAAGAAAGGTCCTCCTTTGTCGGGGTCACAGGAGGCGTCCTTCAACAAAGTTCTTCAGTTCCTTGAGAGCCATATCCCCTATTTCCGCATCCCGGAATTTTCATGACTTCAAAGCGCAGTCCAATCTGCTCAGCTCTGCTGCCTCCGGTATCCCTACCACTCCCCTTGCCACATAGTATAATAAGTAATGATTTCAAGCGTTTGCCTGGAGATATAATGTGTTATTAATGAGAGGTTGAATTATCTCATCCAAGTACCGCAAGTCTCCCTGTCCATTGGTAACCGTCCACATTGCTAATTTCAGTGCTGCAAATAAAAAAGATTGTAAGGTGACCCAACATGTGACATAGCGTGAACATAGAAGAAATAATCACTTGGCCCAGAGGAATTCCGTTCTACATGAGTGTCATGTGCAAAAGGACACGGAAGCCCACTTGTTTCCCCTAGAATTATTGCGACTCTGCCTGCTGGAATCGGATCGCTGTTATGTGTAATATGACCTTGTGCCAACAGGAGTTCCACGTTGCTTCCACGTTGCATGCAGTGGACTGTTTCGCATTTTTCCGGGTTTAGTCGCAGTCCAATCGCTTTTACCAGATTGCCTGTGAGTGTGATTATCAGTTGCACCGGTTGGGGGCTGTTTGCTAGTGGGGTTAAATTGTCTGATTTGCGAGCATATTGTGCAGTATCTCTCCGTCTTGCACAGCGCGTAATACATGATGGATAAATGAATTGAATAGGTGTTTCGTTTACGGACATCCCTGTAGGGTCCAAGTTTAAATCTTGATTGGTGTTATGACGCCTACTTCCGCATTTATTGAAGTCTTCGTGTTGCGGTATCGGTCCTTCATGATGTATATGAACACCTCTGCACAACCTGAACTGGTGGCGATGAGCGTCTCGCGGAGGATAGAACCAAATGCGTTTTTGAAGTCTAAGAGCCCCGTGCACAGGTCACCCCTGCCTGCACACGCCACACCAATGCGCTCCTACAGGAAGAATTTCTGTTCTAACTAAGGTGTCGAAACGAGAAAAATGCCGGTTAGGTTCATGTTTGGCGAGCTCCCATTCCGTTCAGGTTCAGCTGCGGTTTGATAAAATGAAGATTATGATGGTTCGGGAACCGGTTCACAACACTTACCCGTCTCGCGAACTGGTTAGGTGCAATCTTTCTTCTCCCCCATAACGACATGCGACACAGTGACTGCTCGCGGGCTGCCAGGAGACACCTAGCTGGTTCCAGTCCTTAGAGAAAGCGATATCATGTTAACGTGGGCTGGAATCCAAGACAAACCGAAGGTGTCCAAGGTTTCAAAATCGACTGCCGGCACGGCTGGCCGTAAACGCTACTGGTGTGGCAACGGCTGGCACGCTCGGCATAGCAGGCCCACTTGTGCGTTACCCGCTTGCAGATGTGTGGTTACCTTAGCCGATGAACTGAAGAGGTTTTTTGAGCTATCTCTTCGTAGGATGAACGAAGAGATGTTTTGAGGCATTAATAACTGTCACGATATTTTTCACGAAGCGGCAAAAGACGCCCGCTGTGCCAAGTTCTCATCATTGCAGTGCGCAACAAACGCTGTCAGAACCGCCCGGTGCCAAGATGCAAATTCTCGCGAAAGTGATCGCATCCCTCCAAGCAATCGCACGACGATACCTGCTCGCCACGACCACGTCACCCACCTGCGTTGATGAGTTGGGGTTATGTCATCATTTCAAGACATGGATCGACATATGGTCGACGCAGGGTACCTTATATGCAGAGGAAATATTCTGTGCCGACCTGCTTGTTTCAACATTGGCCCTAGTGCTCAATGAGCTCGGGGGGCAGCAGGTGCATGGTAATGCACTCACATGCCGTCTCTGACCAAGAGGGAAGCTTCATACGAAAAACAGTATGAATTAGGAAAGCAATGAAAAAATGTACAAGAGTGGTAATACATACTGGCTGGGCAATACTCAATAAGTGCATTCCATTACCATCGACGACATTCTTCATATACAATGGTTTAGATGCGTTTCACTTCCACCCCCCCACCCCCACATACACACATCCGTCGGAGTGAACGCTCGCTAGCTGAGACCGTCGAAGCTATCTGCAGAAAAAGGGGATGCACCACATAATAAAGTCCAGAGATCCGACAACAGCAACCACCAGAGAAAAACAAAATCAGAATGCGCCGTATAGTATGGTAATGAGTGTGTGAAACCTGTGAGACACGATGCAGAGAGCACGTAAGAGAGCCTCGCGCGCTGTTGACAAAGTAGGACGGAGAAAAGCCGGGAGATCCGACGCCCGGTGAGCATCGATGTTATGTGAAGTGAACTGAGCAAGCATAGCTTCTTGCCTTGCTGCGATAGTTTTGTCATAGTGCAGGTTTAATTGTGCTTCTTGGACGAGAAGACATCTGAAGCGATGACAGCCGGCACGTCATCGCTTGCGTCGAGCATGCCTGTTCGCACTCTATCCCCCAGTGATATAGTGTAAGGCTCGCCACGTCGACATGGAGATGTCTGGTTCCTGTTTCTCCAACAGTGACCCTATGGACTGCGACAACGACTACACCGTCGTGGAGGGCAAGCGACTGAAGAGGAAATACCGCAGGACAACCAAAGATGTGAGTGAGCAGCGCCCCAATGTACCGCCTACACCGACTTACAGGATTGCTTTTGTACCTCTCGACGTGTCTAAGAATTTGAATTCCGTGCACAGACAGGTAGTCAACACCTACCTTGGTAATGTGGCTCCGAAAGGAATTAACGAAGTGCGCTTCAACACCAGAAAAAACGTAGTCACAGTGGAAGTAGCGACGCAAGCCGCCCTAGAAAAATTGAAAACCGTGCGCATACTAGGACACATAGAAGTCCGGTCGTTCATTGTGCACAGTGGTCACACTAGGGCAGGCGTTATTTCCGATGTCGTGATTGACATCAGCGACGAAGAGTTCCAAAGGCTTCTGTCTTCAACAGTGAAGGTCCTCGACTTTCATCGCTTCGGTCGCTCGACGAGCGTCAAGCTTCTTTTCGAGGGACACATGCTACCTGATCATGTCAAGGTGGGCTATGTGAGGCACCCGGTGCGTCCTTATGTGCCCCGACCAATGCAGTGTCACAAGTGCCTAAAGCTAGGCCATGTCAGCGCTGTCTGCACAGGCCAGACGGCATGCCTCCGCTGTGGCGGCAGTCATGACATATCTTCATGCGCAGTAAAAGAAATGAAGTGCTTGAATTGTGGTGGACCCCACGAGGCCAATTCCAAGGATTGCCCTAAACAGAAAAAGGAGATAAAAATACTGAATCAAATGAGCAAGACAAGTATGTCCCACAAAGACGCAGCAGCGTTAGTGAAAAACCGGAGGAGACGATCACGTCGTCGTCGTGGGCAACCTGTAGGTGCAAACGAGAGCTCCTTGGCTCCAATTCCACAGGTCCAGCAGAAGGTAGTTCAATAGGCTTCGATCGATCTCTCCGAGCCATTGCTTCAAGCGAGCCTCACAAGCCTGGATTCGAATATATGGCCATGCTTGCCGCAGCGTAGACGGGCCTTAGACTGTCAGCGCGAGCAAGGACAATGCACTGAAAAATCACCGTTGGACTCTGTCATTAAAGCGATGCTGCGTCAAATAATCGACGCCCTGCAGCTGCTACTGACTGGTTTAAATACGCCAGTGGCGCTAACAGCTGCAAAAATTATGCAAGCTATAGACAGTCTTCTGGCTACACTGTAGTAGCATCTACCTCTGCCCGCGAAGGTGACTGTGCTGTTCTGGGAAGTCATCGTGTTCACCACGATGGGAACTCATCATCGTGTTCACCATACCAGCATCATCCTTCCTCTTCACATCCTATCTCTGTTATTCCCCAAACCCCCTTCCCCAGCGTGGAGTAGCAGGCTAGAAGCACTTCACTCAGGCCGACCTCTCCACCTTTCTGCCATTAAAACGTCTCTCTCTCTATCGATGTTATGCGAAGCAGTGTGCGGGGAGCCTACCAACTTAACGAAGCGACCATGAGAGCACCAAGACGTAGGCAGCTGTTTCATGACTGACATGACACGCATGTTATGACATTCATGTCGTGAGTCCTCAGGAGTCCCTTTAGCTACACCTGAGAGACCTTAAGGCAAAAGCCTTAGTCATGCTCGTGACTACTACTTCGGCCATCAACCGTTAGCCTTTTCCTTCACTTAGTACCACATCCGAATCCATTCCATTGGTTTTTGAGTGTTAAGTTTTTTGTTGAGTCATTGTCATTTTTGCTGAGTCATGCTCATGACTATCACTTCTACCTTCATCTTTTAGTGTTTCCTTCACTTAGCTTTAGTGTTACCTTCACAGAGGACCGAAACACAGAACACAAAAATGTCTAGGTCGCGTTTTCTAATTTTTTTCAAGCGATACGGACACAAAAGTTAGCGGGTAGTTTTTTGCGTCGGAACAAAAGTTGAACTGTTGAAAATGCAAATACAACAAGCTGCTTTGCAAAAAAAAAACGAGAAACATCTTTTTTGCGATTTTCAGTTGCATCTTTCCTCCAAGCGGCCGCCTGCAGAAGCTGAAATTTGACATCATAACACCCACCCGCGCGTGCTCGGCCAAGGTCGGCCACAGCCGACGCAGTGTTTCCGGGGGTGTCGGTCCCTTGCAGCGTTTGTTTAACACATTTCGGTGATCTTCGCACGTGGTCCGTCTGAAACATCCCCGTCACCGCTCCACGCAGGTGGCGCGTCTTATACGCGCCTTCCTGCGGTCGTCGCTCGGTATTGACGCGTTCGTAGCGGCGGAAGGAAATGTGCATACATTGCTGTTATAATAGCATCGTCGGTCGTGAGACGCCATCGCAGACGTTTCCTAGAGACGAGAAGGTGCGTAACCTTCGGATACCTGGCTATCAGCCATCACACCCAGCCTAGAGACCTCTAAAAGATGACTTCATTTGCGCGGACCACTTCGTGCACGATGATTATCTGACCAGCTCGGCTATGCTGTAAAAGCGTCGGAATGCCGCTCAAAAGGCAACGCCTAAGGCCTGACGCTGTGCCATCGGTCTTCTCACGATAACGCAAGGCAGAAATGATCAGCGGCGCGTTGGAAAAGAGGAGGCGAATAGATGTCGGTGCTGTTTTCGTTCACTTGCAGCCTTCTTGAGTAGTGTGAGAGCGAGGCTGGGGTGAGATGCCCGAGGCAGGGCACGAAAGTAGCAATGTCTTTAAAAATGTTGGCTAAGCTAGTAAAACAATACAAGGCTAGCGAGCGCCACTCACGAGATCAATCCTGCATGGCAGCGGGGCAGACCACCGAGGAGCGCTCGGCAGACACACACACAGCTCTGCTTCTCCACAGGCTAAATGCAGAAAAACTGGGCAGAACGCCAGACAGGTGCTGCCATCTGTCTGTCGGCTGGCGAAGTGGACGTGACAGTGTCGGAGGTACTGATACCTCACAGCAGTTGCTCAGGCCGACAGCATAAACTACTATTCAGTCATCCACGCAGTGCTGAAGTACCCCGCAGCTGCCTCGCCTGCGTGCGCTCTTGAAAAAGCATGTTTACAGAGAAAATTACAAATAATTCTTGCACAAGTGTCTGGTGCAGAGCGAAATCTTCGCGCTACGGTTCGCGAAAACCTGACCGGCACTTCCAAGGCCGCCTACTCTTCTTCGTCGCTTGATGCGGAAGACTCGTAACCGTAAGCGGTAATATTTCTTGCCCAGTTGGAATTGTCCTCATCTTCAGACGTGTACTCATCGCTGGTAGAGGCACCATAACTCGAATCCATGCTCGCGATGGCGGCGTCGGTGCGCTTCGAATGGCCGCGGCCGGCCGGCTGGCCATCCGACGAGGGTGTCGTGACGTCACGCCTTCCAACTCCTGCGGGTCGGGCGGCGAGGCGCTCTCATAAAAACGCCAAAAATAAAGCCATCGGCTCAAAAATTAGCTAAGTGACTACTTCTTTTCGGTGTAATTACACACTGAGGACTCATTTTCAGCATTTTTCGTAAAATTTCCAAATTTTGTGTTCGCATCCCTTTAACAGCGGAGCTGTTTAAGCCGGCCGTAATGTGTGCCGGCTACTGCGTTTCCTAGCAGCCCCCTCGCGGATCGTCGCGCGCTTTGCCCGGGAGAGAGAAATAGAAAATGAGAGTGAGAGAGAGATAGAGAAACATATTGTAGTAGCACCATGGTGTAAGAATAAGGAGAGGTGCTGACATTCTCACCCCAACGCGCGCGAAAGCGCCGCTCGCTCGCGTCCAGATTATGTTCGGCTTGGTTGCAGCTGGTTCGGCGCCGTCGTAGAGGGCGCTGCGATATGCGGTCCCATAAAGTCCCTTGATGTAGGGCTTTACGGTCCCAGCCTCGGCGGGAAGGCGCGTGCTTCGCTGTATTTGTGCGCTTTGTGCTTGCATGTGCGGCCGTGCTGTTTTGAAGGCACACTTTTTGTTCACGCGCCTTTCATCATCTTGTGCTTGTGTATTGTCGCCACGGGCCCTCGACCAAGGTGGAAGCGGCCTTCTGAGAGTTTGAAATGGGTAGAAACTGCTTCTTCACGAACTGCAATTCTGGATACCGAACTTGTGCGGAGCGTGTGCCTCTATTCAAAGTGCCGTCCGACAGCGGTCGTCTAGAGCAGTGGCGTCGTGTAAATCTGAGGGCAGACCGAACTTTAATGCCTACCGACCATGTTTGCGCCAAGCAGGGGCGTAGCCAGGGGGGGGGGGGGGTTGGGGGGGTTCAAACCCCCCCCCCCCGAAATTTTTTCCACAACCCCCCCCCCCCCCCCCTCCACTTAGCCAGCCTTTTTTTTCGTCGCTTCGCGCTGACATAATTCATGACACCGGTGCTACTATCACAATTTCATTCGTGGGCGCTTCCGTTTGGGTTGGTAATTTACAGAGAATCATGTGTGAATATGAAAAAAACTGTCACAGTGTTTGTTAAGGCTTTGACACTCTGTGAAGTTTCGGGCGAGAATGTGGCGGCCATATTCTGAAGCAACAAATGCGCAACAAATGAAGCAACAAATGCGGCAGCCGCATTTTAGATGATGGCGAGAACGCTCGAGGCCCGTTTACTTAGATTTAGGTGCACGTTAAAGACCCCAGGTGGTCAAAATCTCCGGTATACATTTCCGCCGCTTCCCTTCAGGTGCCGGTTAGGCCGCGCTCGCGCAGGATCTTAGGCTACGTTCCCACTTGGGGCCGTATTCTGAAACGTTCGCCTAGGCGACATTTCGCCTAGGCGAAATCAGCATGCGCGCTGATTGGCTCGTTGAGCAAATTGAATGACGTCGGGCTCAACCACACAATCAGCTCATCTAATTTTGCTAAAACAGCCAATCGGCGCACGCCTGAAAGCGAAAAAAGAAATTTCGCCTAGGCGAACGTTTCAGAATACGGCCCCTGGTCTCGAAGCTGTCGGAAGCGGCAAAATCTTGCAAAAATCCGCCCGCCTAGGCGGCAAAACAGGCAGAAAAACAGGCTGCGAGCCAAATTGGTCTCGGGCCGATTTTTTCGCCATGGCGAAGCGGAAACGCGGCGGAAAGTCGTTCTGCTTCACTGGAAGCTACACTAGCATGTAAAAACCGGTCGTAAAATTGAACATGGCACCAAAAGTGTAGGCTGTAATGCTGGTCGACGCGATCAAGAACCAGCCCTTGCTCTACGACAAGAGTGGCACTAAAACGTACTGTCAGCAATACTCGCGATAGTATTTAACGTCGCGCGACCGGAGGTGCGGCAACGAAGGCTTGGCGTGACCCAACTTCTCGCGCTTTTGCAAAGCCAGGCGAACCCACCACCGCCGTTTCCGAGGTGTCCGCGTCTTCCGTTTATTCATTGTCCATTTCTAGAAAACAAGTAGGTAGAAGTATAAAAGCCATTTCTTCTTCCATTTCCATGGCAGACAATAGTTAGGCAGATTCCTCGTTGGCACTCCATAATTCTCCTCGCACGTGTACGGTATGTTGCAGAAGTCGCGGGGTGCTTTTCTCGTCGCGACGATAGATTGAGAGCGTAGGTCTCACGTAGGACGCGCAGGCTTTGGCGAGCCCCAACACAAGGGCCAGCCCGGGTTTTAGCTGTGGTGTTCCCGTTGCCCCTTTGGTGTCCTGGAGGCGCCGACAATATGAAATGATGAAATGTTATTACAACTTGTAAATAAAAGCTATTAAAGAAATATTATCACGCCTAGGCACAAACCTGTGACTCAGCGCTACCGCGCCCTTGTGAGGAGAATTACGGAACGCCAACGACGAATTTACCGAAGGTCGCAGATGACACGCGAAGTTGCGTAAAATGATCACTTTTGATGACGGTACGTGGGTCAATGAATGAACATACCGCTCGAAATAATGCGATAATGAGCGCCACCACGCCGACAAACGTACGCAGACTAGATGGATCTGGACGAAAACGGCAGCGGCGGCCGCGGCGGTAGCAAAACAAATCTGAACTTGGACAGGCGCGGAAAAATTTTCCGGCCGCTTTGGCCTTTCCGCCCGCTTGCCGCTTCCCAAGTGTGAACGTAGGCTTAGTCTGCGCGAGAAACGTCTCTTTTTTACGATTGCGCCCCTACGGAAGGCTGGTAATTACTGGTGTTGTTGAATCCCAAACCTGCTATTACGGAAGGCTGGTAGTTGCTGTTTTGTTGTGGAATCCCCAACCAGAAATGTACACACGAAGGGGTTGATGACAGCAGTGAAATTCCACCGACTCGCAACAGAATGCACAAAACAGACAGCCGACAAGCATGAATTACTGCTGTGCGCGAGTAAACTCTTGTTGCACGCGCTGACAGTTCTCGTCGGAGTTCACGCGTCCTGAGAAATTGATTATGTGCACTATGCACTGAACAAGACTGGAGTTCATCCCTGCATCACTAGTACACCAATCAGTCGAGATTCTGTGAGGTACAAGGCCGCTTCCTGTTTGCACCGGCGTAAGTGAAGCAGAAATGAGTTGCACGCACTACTTAAAATGCGTACACATGCCATATCTATGCTGTGCGGTGAAACATTCTGTGCAATTCTGAATCTGTTGACGTTAAGGCGATGACGGCTGCACGCTCGCACAAAGCGGAAGACACAGCGGCCCATGCACTTGCCGCAGGAAATGCAACCCTCTCGTATGAGGGAGCAGGGCGACGAAAGCTTCGAAAAAAAAAATCCTTACGCGTTTTTGCGCGTATTTAAGTTTTCTAGCGCAAAGACGCAGCGAACAAGCTATTGCTATGGGAGTAGGTATAGCCTGGTCACACGTGCATTTTCACGCGTGTAGCCCTCCTTGACTTGTGAAAGGCACTTCGCCCCGACGAGGACGACGCCATCTATGCTTAACGGAAATTAACAATTAATGATGTCTTCTCCGATCGCACGGGTCGTCTCAATGATGCGTTTTCGAAGACTGGTCCATTCAGTGGCGCGATGAGAGATCGTTGCTCCAAACGCCCACTGTACCTGTCGTCCTTACTGTATTTACTGAGCTTACTTTACTTTTTACATAATTTCTTCACAAGCACACACACACGTGAAGGGGGGGGGGGGGTCCCATGTCTTTGATATACATGTATATCATGGCCATTTGATTAAACTACCGATATTGATTATCCGAGACGTAGAGGAAAGCAGAGGCTTGCCCCCCCCCCCCCCCGGTCGGGCCGGTGAACCCCCCCCCCCCCGAAAAAAATTTCTGGCTACGCCCCTGGCGCCAAGCATTTTTCAGAGGATATGATATCGACGGCATATTACGCGGAGCTCGATAAAATGGTGCTACTTGACGCGCCAAAGAGCCCTGTTCTGTCTGCAAATACAGTTCCCACCTTATTTCCGAACTGTCCAAAGAACCTCACACGGTCAAATAAACCTCGAAAGCCGCTGCGGAAGAGAGCACCTCCGGTGTGCCACAAAAACTGCTGTGTGCCACAGCAGTCTGTGCAAATTTTGCTGCATGTATAAGATATACAGGGTGTTTTATTTTAGCTGCACCAAATTAAAAAAATTGCCTGTGGCAGATAGCACAATTATAATCCTTGATCTAATCTAAACTGCTGGATGAGGCGGCCGTTACTTCCACGATAAATCAAAACGCCTATTTGAACAATTAACATGTTTACGCTAATTAACTTTTTGATTAATTATTTTACGGCACATATTTCAATCTACGAATTATAGCTGCTGAGTTCGCAAGGCGTATTCACTTGGAACTAATTCTCAGGACTGAGCCAATTTCCAGATATTAATTTTCAAAGTGTCCGACGAAATGCATGGGTGTTCCAGTTAACTTGGTGTTTCGATGCATAAAACAGCGTTTTCCTCAAAAAGTTAACTGGAACGCCCATACATTTCGTCGGATACGTTAAAAATTAATATATCGAAACTGGTTCAGTCCTGAGAATTCGTTCCAAGTGGATACGCCTTGCGAACTCAGTGGCTATAATTCGTAGATTGAAAGATGTGCCGTAAAATCATTAATTAAAAAAGTTAACTAGCGTAATTATGTTATTATTTAATTAGGCGTTTTGATTTCTCGTGGAAGTAATGGCCGCCTCATCGAGTAGTTTAAATCAATGCTTATAATTGTGCTATCTGCCACAGGCAATTTTTAAAAATTTGGTGCAGCTAAAATGAAACACACTGTATACTGCGTGTCTTAACTATCATGCACGAAGATTTAAAAATATGAAAATGTCACATACCTGGACAGAACCAAGGCAATGTTATCTGTCGTCTCTTGGAGATACTCAGATTATTTCTTGCATTCCGCCTTATTACATAATTATTTTCATAACTGAATAATCAACTTTTCTAATGCTATAATTAGATAAAAAATCGTGAACGAGAGAATTGCACAGCAACATGAAAGATTCCCGATACAGCTTTTTGTTGCTCAATACTTGATACATAAAAGTGTTTTTCGAGCGTGAAAGAAACCCACGAATAGATGATTTCCTCGAGGCATACTTTGCGTGTATTCGTGGGCTTCTTTCACGCTCGGAAAAATACTTCTACGTAGCGTGTATTGAGTAATAGAAAGCTGTATCGGGAGTCTTTCATGTTGCTCTCCAATTTTCTCATTGAAACTTTTATTATATTTATAATATTTGAGAAGCTGATTAATTAATTAAGACTAATCATGTAATTAGGCCAAATGTAAAAAATAATCTCAGTATCTCCAAGGGACGGAAAACAACATTACCTTGGTTTTGTTCAGCTACGTGACATTTACATGTTTTTAAATCTTTGTGCACGCTGTATAATACTGCTGTTTTCTGTGCAGATGTGTGCCTGATATTCAAATTTGTGCCATCCTGGATACTGAATGTTTTTTATAATGCGCGTGCGGTGTATATTACACGGTTGCATGTTTTTATTCAACATTTTTGCATTGTGAGAGTGTATGAGAGCTGTAAGCTTCTGGGAAAGCTATCCTCTATTAAAATTATCGAGCTGCTTCATGCACAATATTTTTAATTATTCTGTCTTTGCAAAATAAAAAATAAAAAGTCTATGAGATTATTGTGTGCTGGGTATAAGTGTACTTGTGGACAGGCTGTAGCATGCATTGTCAAATACGCTTACATTGGCACATTATCATATGCAATTTAAGAAAAAAGAAAGTCACCTCTTAGATCCTGCAAGAGTCACTGGCTCCCCAAACGACGAAAGCCAAATGAATAATATACAACGTCTATGCTAAGTGGAATTGAAATAAAAAAGATTTTCACAAGTAAACTGTATTAGTGATATTGTAATCCAAGATAAAACGCCTGCCTTCGTCCCGCCTGACAAATTATCTTTTGAACCTTGGTGGCCGAGTCTACCGGTGGACCCGCAACTATTTACACATGAGGTCCTTTTTTGTGCAGACCGATGACGGTCCGACCTCACAACCCTACACATACCGCGGTGTTCCCCAAGGTGGCGTCTTGAGCCCCACATTATTCAACCTTGTTCTTGTCGGTCTCGTGGAACGCATACCAAGTATTGTCCAGATATCAATGTACGCCGATGACATCTGCGTGTGGACGTCAGGTGTAACACGTCCTCAGGTGCGCGAGGCTTGAAAAAGCCGCGATTTCAATATCGGCGTATCTTAGCGAACAAGGCCTCCAGATTTCACCTGAGAAATGTGCGCTGGTCGCGTTTACGCGGAAGCCAATGACGTCCTACGCCATATCCATCAATGGGCAAGACATCGGTTACGCCAGGACGCATACATTCTTAGGGGTGATCATTGATCGAGACCTCAGCTGGAGTCCTCATGTGGCCTACCTGAAGATAGGGTGCCGGCTGACACGGTCTTCACACCAGAAGGCGATGAGCGCACTGCTGAGGTTCCTCCGGACAAGCGACCTGCTTGAACGACTGTGACACTCCTGAGTTCCTTTGTGTGTGTGCGTGTGTTTGTGTTTTTTTTCTGATCACCCTCTCTTTCTATGTGTGTGCATTTTTCTTTATCTTTCTGTCTCCTCTTACCCCTTCCACAGTGCAGGGTAGCAAACTGGATACCTACCTTCCGGTTAACCTCCCTGCCTTTCCCATCTCATTTATGTATCTCTCTCTCTTATCTTTTGAAAGATTTCTTTACATAGCTTTCTCATCATAGGTTCTAGCCATGAACACCCACTTTGCTCTAGTGCGTTGAATATCGCAAGCTTGCGCTGTTTCATTTCTTAAATTATATCGCGCCCACACTGAATTCGCGTGACGATGCTTGAACGGTTTTTTGAGTTTAAATTTTCCTATGCAGTCACTATTTTATTCTGATCGAGGGGTAGCACGCGGGCTTACGCTTTCATTTTTTGATGCTTGTATGCATGACTAGATCGGCCGCAACAAAACGTGCGCGCGAGCGGAATGTGAGTGGGCGTTGAGTGGTGCCTGATCGATCTGTGTTCACGTCATTCACGCCCTGCACAATATACGTTCATGTGAGCAAAGCATTCAGCTTGGTACACTTATCACCTTAATCTGAAATAACGAATTTCCTTCGCGCTTAGAGTTTTACTGGCGCCACTATGAACGAAAACTTAGGGGAGGCAGAGGAATGCCAAGCCGCCGGCGCTGCTAAGCTGGGACCGCTGGCCGCGGCGCCATCTATCTGCTCGCAGCAGAGCTACTCGGTGCGCCCGCTCGCGGCCGAAGATAATCTGGACGCTCGCTCGCGCGCAGTGTCAACACCTAAACATTCTTCCACCGTGAGTAGCACCAACGAGGCAACGCGCCGAGGTGCAGCCGACGCCATCCGCGCTTCTCCTTTCCCCCGCATTAGCGCCGAACGCTCACTCTACCCGTGCGCTCAGCGTGTGGAAAGGAGGAAACAATCGACCATCTACTTTGGTTCTGCCCCGCCTTCTCGAAAGAAAGAGCTTCTCCCTACGCATCATTCCGACGCCTAGGACTCCCTACAAACTCAGCATCGCAGCTGTTCTTTCCCGGCAAGCACCACGGCTCTGCCTTCAGGCAAGATATCTTCTCACATTCCTGTAGGACACGGGGCTGTCGTGAAAATTGTGAATGCAACGCCTGGCTACGCTTGCCATTCAAGGGCTGTGCAATCGCCTCGACCTTCTCTCTCTCTTTTCTTTCTTCTTTACAGCCCTGCCCCTTCCCCAAGACGCTGAGTCGAGCTGCCTAAAGGGCTGCAGAAAATAGTGCCTCTTCCTCTTCACAGCGACAATCTTCGTGACTGCAGCAGGGACCTCTGGCGACGGCTCTGCCGAGCTCCCACCAGCTGCGTGCTACTGCGCATGCGCCGTGACGTCATCCCGGCGTGTCGTCTGCTGAGCGCCGCCCGTACACTGTACATAGCTATTCGCCCCCTTTCCCCTTCGTGTGCTCGGACTGCAAGTGCTTCGCGAGGAGTTCGCCGATGCGACGAACCACGAGGAAATGCTTATACACTTCGTATAACTTACCACCATTTGGCATTACTTCGTATAACTTTTTTTTTCATATTTGGAAACTTATTGGAGCTCCTCCAACCGTATGCTTCAAGTCTTCCCTTGCAACAATTTGTGTAGTCCTTTTATATAAAGAAATGTTTTAAGGAATTTCGAACGCATTAATGATAAACCCCGTATACCGAGTGTTTTTTTTTTCTTTTTTTTTCTTTTTAGACAACACAGATTTCTATAAAAGTGCTATGACTGTGAGACGCCTGTTGTCTTCGCATACGAGGTCTACGGCGAGGCAGAAATACTTTGCTGCTGCTTAAGTTAGTCTGAAAATAATAATTAAGGAGAATCTGTTATTTACTTTTTTTTGCCTTACAGCCAGCTGTTTACATGGCGAATGTGAAGGCAGTCACATTTTAAGGCACCCCTTTTTTTGATTATCGGGAAAGCCGTACCTCGAAATCAAAAATAGTTGCAACACTACCAGTGAAACAAGTTGGGGTCATTGTGGTTTGTTCAAGAGCGGCCCATAGTCAGTGGCGCGTATTCACTGACCGAAGTTGGCATGAAAGATTTTCTTGAAGAGTGACACATCTTGTGTAAAATACTCAATGACTGAAGTTTTCATTTCCAATGCGGTTCACTCTGCACGGCAGCCGGATTCTCAACACTTTAGGCCATGGACTACCCGGTCACCCAAGTTGGTATGAAAGAGGTTAGGCGCAGGCAAAAGGACAGGCCAAGAACAGACTTATATTTCCGAAGAATTCTAATCACAATAACGAATAAGTAACTATTTTACCTAATAAATAAATAACAATGATGACAGGTACAGGTAAGCCGGGAGATCGTGTTATCGCATGCAATTTCCCGGCAGATGATTAGCTCATTTGCGCAAAGTTATTGAATTGGTATACTTCCGAAAATTCTTTTTTTAGGCATAAGCGGTTGAACTTGATTATTCGTACGCAGATGGCCAGAGCCAATGTGGTGATGTCTGGTGTCCCGCAATACTACTACCTTGTCTGAATAAATGGCTCCAAAGCGCCGGCCCTGACCCCGAAACTGTGTCGACCACCACTACAGCCGCAACAACGACAGAACCAGGCAAGTAATATTTGCGATATCCACTAATTGCTCACTACTCAGACTTCTGGCGAATACTGCGATATATTCATCTTACTTCTTAAGCCAATTTTCTTGCGCAATAATGTAAGAAGTAGAACTAATCTGCACAGCAAAATGGCTTATGTCCTAGTTACACAGGCAACTTAACCGCAGTTAAACTTAACCTTGGTTAACTTGATCAACCGCGGTTGACGCCAGCCATAGCACACTGGGGTTACATGGGCTATCCTGAATGAATGAATGAGTTCTGGGGTTTTATGTGCCAAAATCACGATTTTACTATGAGGTACGCCGTAGTGGGGGACACCGGATTAATTTTGATCCCAAGGGGATCTTCAACGTGCCCCCAATGCACGCAACACGGCCGTTCTTGCATTACGCTCCCCTCTAAATGCTGCCGCCGCGACCGGGATTTGATCCCGCGACTTCATGCTTAGCAGCGAAACACCATAGCGACTAAGCTGTGGTGTTTCGCTGCTAACGACTAAGCTGCTAGCCTAGTCGCAGCTAGCGACTAGGCTGCTACCGACGCTGCTAACGACTAAGCTGCTAAGCTGCTAGTCGCTGCTAGCGACTGAGCTACCGCTGCTAGTATGGGCTAACCTGTTCACGTTTATGGATTCACGACGTGTCACGTGATCGCTTGCGCTCAGGCTTCATTTTCTTTATTTATTTATAGATACTGCGATCTTTTACAAGATCTTAGCAGGGTGGGAACATACAAGTACACTCATACAAACATATATTACAAGCAATCTTGCCGACGCTTGAATTCAACATGACAAAAGGACAAAATGCAAGCAAAAAGAAGCAAATAAAAGGACAGAATGCAAGAAAAAAGAAGCAAGTAAATTATGTGCGACAGAGTCAAGAGTGCAGGCGGGCCTGAAAAAGGGACAAAGAATTTAGTGTAACGACTTCGTCAGGAAGTTTATTCCAATCAACTATTGTTCTTGGAAAATAAGAGTATTTGAAGCAGTTGTTATGCGTCGTTAACGGGGCTACTGCTTGGGAATGTTTATGACGGGTAGCATAACCAGTTACAGGTGTTAAAATGTGTGAGGTATCAATACGGTAGTGGCCATTCACTAACTGAAAAAAGAATTTTAATCGGGAAACACGATTTTGTTCTGTAATTGAAGAGAAGTCACTACGTTTAAGGAGATCTGTTATAGAAGTTCGACCGTAAGAATTGTAGTTAAATCGAACAGCTTTCTTTTGAATTCGTTCTAATTTTCAATATTTGTTTTTGTGTAGGGGTCCCAGATGATTATTGCATACTCTAAAGTAGGTCGAACTATTGCATTATATGCCAGAAGGCGGACAGGAGGTATCGAGAATATCAACGACCGTCTTAGGGTAAACAATTTGCGAAGACAATTAGCCATTACAGTGCCAGCATGTTTTGACCAGGAAAGATTGTGAGATATGTGTACACCGAGATATTTATAGTGAGATACTTCGGAGATATAAGTGTTGTTGGCAAAATAGTCGAAGAGAAATGGCTTTTTCTTTAGTGTTATTCTCATAAAGACGGTTTTTGCATAGTTAATAGACATTTGCCATCGATGGCACCATGCAACCATTTTGCCAAAATCACTATTTAGCTTGATTTGATCTTGGGGGGATTCAATTTCGGCATAAAGTATACAATCATCCGCGTAAACTTTAATTTTGACAGATAGGTTATTCACAATGTCATTTATATAAAGCAAGAAAAAAAGAGGACCCAGCACGGATCCCTGGGGAACGCCAAAAACAACAGGTAATGTGTCAGAGGATGTCTGGTTTATCCTAACAAATTGGGAGCGGTTGGTTAGGTACGCTTGTATCCATTTTAATAGTTTATCATTTCTAAGTATAAAACTCAATTTGTGAAGTAATTTGCTGTGGGCTACTTTGTCGAATGCTTTACTGAAATCCATGAATATAGCGTCGGCTTGTTTTCGTTTATTTATTGTATTGGCAAAATCATGAATTGTTTCTACTGAGTGTTTGTGTAAAGCCCCGCCGAAATCCATGCTGAGCGTTCTTCAGCATGCAGTGATCACCAAGAAAACCAATTACATGCTTATAGATAAGGTGTTCGAAAATTTTGCATGTCGTCGAAGTTAGAGAAATTGGTCGATAGTTTTTTATGCAATTCTTGTTTCCCGATTTATGTAAAGGTTTGATTATTGCCGATTTCCAGTCATTCGGAAGCATGCCTTCCTGAAGCGATTTACTAAACAAAATTTCCAAGTACTTTGCACACCACTCGGCATACCGTTTTAAGAAGGCATTTGCTATACCATCTGGACCGGGGGATTTCTTTTCATCTCTTTTTAACAGTAAGTGACAAATACCATGCTCAGAAATAACAATATCAGGAATGGAAGGCAAATCCATATAAAAAGAAGGCAGATAACCATCATCCCTTGTAAATACACTGCTGAAATGGTTGTTAAAAGCAGAACATACAACCTGTTTATCGTGTACAATTTTGCCGTCTATTATGAACATATCGGAAAGCGAGGAAGAATGAGTGATCGTCCTCCAGAATCTCCCTGGAGACGTCTTCATAAAACTAGGAAGCTGTACATTAAACTAACTCTGTTTATCATTTAGGATCATTTGTTTTAAATTATTTGACGCTTCCTCAATGAGCCTTTCGGAATTTGAACAAGTTTTATTCTTTGCACGATTTTTAAGCCGTTTAAGCTTGCGTTTCTGGTGCAGTGACTCCCGGGAAATCCAGGGATTCTGACCCGCGGTATTCCTCCCTAATCTTTGGAACAAACTGTTGCACGCAGTTGGAAATAATATCTTTAAATGAATGCCACAGATCGTTCATGCTAGCATTGTTATTTTTAAAATCATCCAGATGAAATGCAAGTGCATCTATTACAGACTCGTCATCTGCACGAGAAAAATTCGGGTAATACTGAATCTTATCGTTTTTACTGCGAGGGGCACATTGCAGCGATAATACCACTGCTTGGTGATCTGAAATGCCGTCTGTGACCATACATGAGACATCATCTCGTATATTTCCGCTTACAAAGAATAGATCGAGAACTGCTTTTGAATCATTGTGGATTCTAGTGAATTCCTTAACTACCTGTAAAAAATCGAAATTAATAGCAATATCAATCATTTCACTATCAATATTTGTGGTGGAGCGGGACGCGAATGAGCTCCAGTCAACATTCGGCAGGTTAAAATCACCGGTTAGGATTAGTTTATCTGCTTGTCTTAAATGGGTGTACATGTATTCTTTCAAGGATTCCAAGTTTGCAACAGCCGAGTTAGGGGGACTGTATACGGCACCAAGAATGTATTTGATATCGTTAATATAGAAGTTGTAGAAAACGCTTTCTACTCCCGGGGTGTCTGGCATTCCGAAAACTTGAAGGGAATGTTTAAAGAGAATGGCTACGCCCCCTCCTTTTCTATCGCGGTCTTTGCGCATTACTCGGTAGTTTATCGGTACAAATTCGCTATCGTATATATCTTCATTTAGCTAGGTTTCCGTCAATACGGCGATATCGGGGTCAAGCGAGCAAAGGATGCCTTCAAGCTGTTCTACTTTGTTGACAACGCTGCGGCAGTTAAGATTTAAGATGGTGAATGGTGACTGGCAACGGCTACGATGTCATTTGCTCCTTCTTTTTAGCTTGCAGCGTTTGTCCTTTTCTACATCCCACACAAACATCTCACCATCTATGCTGCATTTATCAAAAACTAGTTTAACTTTGGAGCCTCGATCACGTTCCTGTTGTGAGCTTTGCCATAATTTCTTTCTTATCTCCCGAACTTTCAAAGAAAAGTCCTCTGTTATAGAAACCGTGGTCCCTTTAAGCTTTCTGCACCCTTTCAGCACTGAACTTTTATCGCGATAGTCCAAAAACCTCAACATCACGGGGCGTGCTTTTTCTTTCTTCCTTCCCAGCCTATGACATCTTTCCACATTATTAATAGTAAGTCTAAGCTTTTCCTTAAAAACATCTTCTTTGATCATATTCAAGAGGCTGTCGTTTGTCTCCCCTTCTTGCTCATTTAGGCCGTACATGATCAAATTGTTTCGTCTACCTCTGTTTTCCAGTTCATCTACTTTACATAGCAAACTGGAGACGTTCTTTTCCAAATCGGTGACTGTTGTCTTGACATTAATGACATCATTTTTCAATGAGCTTAAGGTGCTCAGTTGAGTTTCTAAACTAAGCATGCACTCTTTTAAATCAGCGATATCTTTTTCAATTCTACTCTATTTAGACAATACATCATTGATAGAGGCTGTCATGCTGCTTTGGCCAGAAATAAGTTGCGACAACATTTCCTTTTCCGTTGGGCCAGGGTTTGACTCAACATCGCCACATGCCAAAAGATTCATTTTGAAAGGTAACAAAGCTGTCACAGCACTATTTACACGGGTTGGGCACAGCAGCAGCACTAAGAAGCGGTTATCACTGCGATAAAATTTTGCAGGAAGATATTGACTAACCTGCACCAAGAAGCAGAATGGGTTTCTGAGCATATTGCTTGCTGTGCTGAACCATTTTGAACCATTTTTCTGCAAAATTTCATTATAATGGTGTAAAATGGTATTTTTGAACACATCAATTGTCATGTTTGATAGTTTTAATGTGTCAGACTTAGTTTTGCACGTGCTGGATCTGTATTTAGCCTAACTTTGGCATAATCTCCAAACGCTGGCCGAAATTGACTGCTTTCATGGCCAACAAAATTCGTTGCCCCCAAGCCGTTATCTATCGTACATTCCTACATAGTACCTAAGTTTCTGTTTCGTTTCGTATTCTGCTTGTGGCGAAATTGCGTGTCTGCGTATCTTGGTTACCTTTATTTTTTTATTTTTTACGTAGTTATTGCGTTCCGTGTCTGGGTGGTGGTGTACCGGTACGTATTCGGTTTCTTCAGGATGGCTCTTCGCTCACTGGAGCAGCATCTCAGTGGCGATCGGCTTTTGTTTAGCCGATGTGGAGTACCTTTAACCAATGCAAACGTGCACTTTTTTCTTTTTAGTCGGAACATCAGATTGGGAAAAGGGTACCTAATATTGACACTTGAAAGTGCTATGCTGTACTAGAATATGGTGTTATATGTTCAGGGGGAACTCACGGCTGCCGGAGTTGATGTAGAAAGCCACGAGATGGCGCTACCGAAGCATGGGCTGTTGCATAATGCACCGCTTCCGATGTGCCAGGCGCTTTGCATATATCGCGCTTAGGCGACTCGAAGGCGGCACTGCAGAGTTTACTATAAGCCTTACAGCGCGGTCCACAGGAACAACTGGTTTTCGAAATCACAGAGGCCATACACCACCTGACTGAGAAAGGACACGAAATAATCTTTCAGTGGCTGCAAGTCACTGTGGAATTATTGGCAATGAACGTGCCGATCAAGCTGTTCGTTCAGCTCATAAACAAGACAACCGCCTATCGATCCCGCTGTCTAGGACAGATGCTGCAAGGATGCTCCGCCTAGTTGCACGCCAATGCACTTCATCAGACTGGAATAAACCACATTTTATGCAGGCCCGATTATACACCTTGGATCCAACATTAAGCCTTCGACTTTCAACAAGACTTCCCCGAAGAGATGCGACCCTTCTGTGTAGGCTATGGTTGGGCGTCGCGTTCACCAATGCCTACGCGTTCCGCATAGGGATGGCCGACAGTGCAGCATGTGACAATTGTGGAGACGCGGAAACGATTCGTCATGTTCTTTGTCAGTGCCCACAATACAGTGTGCAGAGACAATCGCTCTCCGTCGTGCTGAACCAGTTGGATGACCAGCCGTTATCGGAAGAAAGAAGAAGAAGTAGTTTATTGATGTGAAAAAGTAGAGAGGTCGGCCGGAATATGGAGCATCTGGCCTGCTACTCTACGTAAGGGAATGGGAGGAGGGGAAGAAAGAGGGTCACAATGGGGGATGATAATGGGAGGAACTAGGTGAAAGGACACATTGCACAAATGATTATCACAAGCGTGAGTCCAGGCCCGTGTCGCCTAAGAAGCGGGAGAAAAGCACGCATTGCCTCTGTTGTCTGACAACTTTGTGGCCCTGCGCCTACCAAGAGGTCCTCCGACAGTGGTCTAACTGCAAGAAAGAATTCTGCAACATCGACGCGACTCAACATCGCATCAGAAGGCCGTGCAAGCGCTCCTGCGGTTCCTGAAGTCCACTGGCCTGTGTGAACATCTGCGATTGGAACGCCTCCTTTGTTACCAATGCCTGTGTTTTTCTGTTTTTTTTTTTTGTTTTTTTGTGTTCTTTTTCGCTCTCTCTCTCTCTCTTTGCACTCTCTCCAACCTCTTTATCCCCCACCCCAGTGTAGGGTAGCAAACCGGAAACTGACTTATGGTTAACCTCCCTGCCTTTCCTCTCTTGCTTGCTCTCCCTCTCTCTCGCGCGCTTAGGAATCTGCTTTGTAATCGCTAACCCTGCAATGCTAACACGTCCCTGCTTGGACGGCATTCTGGCTGAGCCTGGATCCGTTAGAGAGCTTCTTGGAAATGCACAGAGAACCGAGCCGCTATTCTGGACATTCCGCCATTTTCTTCCAGGCGTGACGTAGGCGTGATGCTTACAAAATCGCGCCGATAGCCCTAATTTGCTTTCGTAACGTGACGCAAATTTGACGTTTCGCTAAGAAACTGCAATGCAGGCATTGAACATAGCGTTTTTCGTAATGGAAAAAGGTTTTTCGCCGCAGTAAAAATAAAGCAGCTAGCTCAAAGCGTACGATTATTCCATCCAATTCGTTTCTCGCTTCCGTCGTCTGCATGCGCACAAGTTGGTGCCTGCTTCATTAGCTAGGATGCGTGTCCTCGGTAAACACAATGAATCATCGTATATTGGCGCCCACGTGCTTGCTTTGCACCTTGACACAACATAAGCGAGCTACCAGTGATGATGAGCTCTCTAGGCCGCGTTATCGCTCTCTCGTGAAACGCAAGTGACTCAGCCCGACTCGCCTGGCTGAGAAGCGGCCGAATATTATCGATAGCGGTACGCGCGCCACATGCATCCGCTTGCGCGACGCAAGCGCCGGCGCTGCCATCTGTTGTTCACTTCACTGCTTACTAGCACCGCGAGAGGAAACTTCAAGGTGCCGCCTTGCGTACATTTCTTTTTATAAATTAAAAAGTGACTATTGTCATAAAAATTGATTACAATTCAAACGCAATAGTGAAAAGTGCAAAATGTTGCAGAAATTTTGCTAGTTTCAACCAATATTACTGAAAATATACGTATTTTTAATAAAAATGATAGTTCAGAACACAAATGCTAACACCACCCGAGAGTGATGCAAATGCTATGAGCACGCGTTGTGACCAAAATAATTTTATGCCCCAAATGACAGCGAAAATGCGGCGATACGCATGTCTCTCCACTGGCATTGCATATGGCCGCTCATTACCATAATTCGCGCGGCTCGTCTCTCCACAAATTATGACGGCAAATCTCCAATGGCGGCCGAGCGCAACGTCACGCAACGTCAGGTTGACGTTTACGAAACGGTCCTACCTGTGACGCTCCTAACGGGATATTCCTTCCGCCAATCAACAAGCTGACATGCCGGCTATCTTGGAACGCCACCACATAATCCCGAAATTGGAGATGCATTGCACGGGCTTCTGCACGCTACCATCCACTTTCTTTTTAAAGTTCTAAAGTCGCAATATAGGTGCCAAGGACCACAACAAAGCATTATTCGATAAAATTTGCAGATGCACGTCACGTTTCGTCATTCTGATGAAAAGGCGAAATTGCATTTGGAAAAATTCCTTTTGCCAGCACAAATTTCAAAACACGTGACCTCTGTACAGTCAATGAGACAGCAAAGATGGCGGATAATGACGGCCGTGCAGCCGCCATGCGTGTCGAGAATAGCACCACAAACGTGGAATGCGTATGCAATTCTTAAAGTTACGTGTTACAGATTTAAAAAATGTATAAATGAAAACCTGCTCCTTCGTATGTAGATATCACTCAAACAATACATGAATATTATGTAAAGAGACTGGCTACTTCACTTCTCAAGGTGACATGATGAACAATTGGACTTAGCAAATATAATTCATTACAGAATGATTATTTACGAAATTATTCAATTATTTAGGTAATATGAGTAATGCAATGCAACAGTACAATTATTTTGCTAAAGGTGTTTATTGGTGATTCTAAAGGTGATTGTATGGCAGGCTGTGGTCGAGGCATAGCGAGGACTTCCGCGTAGGTGAGAGGGCCCCGTTGAGGGAGTTGTTGGGGCTGGGTGACGACTTCCGCCTAGCTGAGTGGTACAGCCGTCGGGATCTATCGGGGCCTGGCCATGACTTCAGCGCAGCTGTGAGACGCAGCCGCCGGAACGCGCTGGTGGTGCTCAGGCAAAACGTCGTTGATTTCTTGCGCTATGGCGCGGCGAAGCGGAGGCGCAGAACTCGGCGTTGGCGCGTGTACCGGCTGCGGCTGTGCAAAATACATCAACGAGAGTTGCCGGGCAACTTCCTCGCGGACGAACGCCTTCATTTCTGAGAGCAAAGCTGTCTGGTCGGACATGGCAGCCAAACCAGCGAGGTGTTCGTCACGCAGTAGAGATCGACGGGTAAGTGATCGCTGCCTGCGGAGTTGTTCATAGCTCTGACACAGCAGGATAATTTCGGCCACAGAGCGAGGATTTTTGGCCAGCAACATGTGAAAGGTGTCGTCCTCAATGCCTTTCAGGATGTTTTGGAGTCGATTAGACTCCGCCATAGTCGAATTGACTTTCCGGCATAAGTCCAAGACATCTTCAATGTAACTGGTGAATGTTTCACCTGGCTGTTGAGCTCGTTCTCGCAAACGCTGCTCGCTACGCATCTTGCGCACAGCAGGGCGACCAAATACATAGGCGAGGAAAGTCTTAAATTCGGACCATGTCTAAAACTCTGCTTAATGGTTATGATACCACAGGCTGGCCACACCAGCGATGTAGATCAGAACATGGCGTAATTTGTCCGCTTCGTTCCACTTGTCATGGGCGATTACCCTGTCATACGCCGTGAGCCATTCGTCCACGTCAGTGTCGTCCGCTCCTGTGTAGATAGGAGGTCGCGGTGACGAGGTACTCTGTTACACGCAGTCGGTGCGGGATCAGGCGTTCGCTCGGAATCGTCTTGGGGCATTGTAGATGGTAGGGTATGGGATCGGAGTTCCAGGATGATGGTCTGAGGTTACCTAGCACCTCCACCAATTCTATATGTGTTTATTGGAAGAGCTCGGAGCAGCGCAACGTCGACGGGCAGGGCAGTTGCAGCTTTCAAGCACGAGAGCCGTTGCCGATCAAGAGCGCTCGACCCACTAGCGTTTTGATCCAATAGCACTAAACGCACTAGCGTCTCTTCTACGCTACATTTTTAATTAGTTATTTAACTGATTAGAAATCATAAGTTTTCATTACCTGTGTATTTAAAAGGTGAATAATTAAATTTAATGGAATAATTATGTAAGTAACTACACGATTTCAGCTCTTTGTATTGCTGTGTCAACTGCTCTGTATAATTCAAACTGGAACACCTTAGCGAAAACCAAGCCTTTATTTTAAACACTGAGTCGTTTGAACTACATCAACTATAACAAAAGTTGCACACAACACAAACTTCGACGTATGCGCTATCTGCATACAAGAAGCACAACTGGTAACAGCAGTAATCAACGTTGGACCGACGGATGTTGGCGGCGCAGCTGCTGTCGCATGGGTTGGCATCCAACAGCCGGACGTGTCCACACTTGCCGGCTCATGGCAATGCATGGCGCGTGCCGCCCCTGAACACACTACACTCTTCAAGTACACTTTAAAACCGGCAAGCGTGTAATCCTAGAGCTGCTTGCTGATCGTTGAGATAGCTTTCTTGGTATACTTGCTCAGACTTCCTCTTTCCTCGCCAAAAAACAAATAAAATACTTCAGTAATTCTACTTCACGTAAATAAATACTTCGAAATACTTCACTTCCCCGTTAGCCACAACATAATTATGCTGAAAACTATTCGTAGCTTTTTAAGCATTGGCAACTTGTGTTTCAAATTGTTTGTGTAGGGTTGGGAAAGCTGATCAATTTCGTCATTTTTGTCCTGTGGATAGAGTGGAACTGGGGATGTGCGTGTCGTCTGTATTAACCGATGCCGCGGCGACATCTCGGAAAGGTTGTTCCCCGTGAGTGTATAGGTGCTGTGCGAGGCTCTAGAATACCACTCTTTTCACGGGAATGCGTGTTGTGCAATGTTTCAGAGATAAATGAATATTTGTGTTGTGCTATATGCTGACTTTTTATTTTATTTTGATATAAGAAACTTCTGCAACTTTCTGATCATGCTTGCCTGCATGTCTTTTCATTATACGTGCAATTTTAAGAACGTCTTCTGAAGTTTCTGACTTTGTTGATGCTCTCGCTGCTCATTGTTCCGCTTACTTGTGTAAGCTTGTGAGCTATTCGGAGTTTGTCGATGCAGGCCTCTTCCTTCCTCTGGACTTGCTGCTGGTACAACGGCTGCCTCTTTTGGCACCCAGGTCAATTGTTACCCCAGGCTGTGGGCTGTCTGTGGGAGGCTCTGGAGGGATGCGTTCTTCTCGAACACTGCTCTCCTTAGCACAAATATCACCATCGCCCCGCGATGCAACGGCTCCTCCACAATACGGCAGTTCATTCACTTGTTCCACCTGCAAATCTGTATGTCGATAACACATGAACATTATACGCAGCAAGACGCTTTTCTTTCGAGGAACCCGTGTGGGTTTCCTTTGTAGCAATTGCTACGATTGGGTGGATGTCTCTTTTTCCCTTTAATTAAGAGGTAATAACAGTGAACAAGAATGTGTCCACATTCCCAACATTAAAATATGGCTGCAAGATAGAATGAAGATTTGGATAGATTTGCAGTAGATGACCATACATATCAAATGAAAATGCCTGCAGTATAAGTCATACAATATGCAACATGGATGCTTCCCCCCCCCCCCCTAAAAATCTGTTGTGAGTCAGCGCCCATGTTGCGTCTTTCACCGTTCTTCGTGCTGTGCGCCGTTACTGGTCTTCTAAGTCACAAATCTTTGAATCTAGTATTTTAAGTATCGCAGTCACAAATCTTTGAATCTAGTATTTTAAGTATCGCAGTCCGCTCCATCTTTTTAATCATACGACTGGTCTGCACTGCAATTGATTTGACTACCTCGATAGTTGTGTAAAAAATTACAAGTGCAAATTTGTACATTAGGTGAATTACTACTGAAATTTCAGTGTACAGATTTCGTGTGAGAGAGGCGCTAGGCGCCATCATTTTTATTGCCTCCGAGTTTTCTTCCAAAGGAAGAGTCGTCCGCCCTGTGCCATGAACAATTTCGTTTCTCGTGCCCTCTCATCACCGCTAGCGAAGGCCATGCCTGGTTGCATCTATTGCTGCGGTGGCGACTACTCTGCACACGCGACCGTTTACCATTAGCGCATTCAAAACAGTACATCTAATTCGTAAACACAGTTGCAAGTTCCGATAACAAGTATACTGGGCCTCCCGTAAATGTGAGCAAAATTTCACGCAGGCACAAAGGGCCGGTTGCTTGCAGCAACAATTCTAACAAGTCGGCTGCCTGACAGAGAGAGAGAGAGTAAACTTTTTTTCTGAGCAAGGGCAGTCTGCGCCCTAGGTGGGCGGCCTTCTTATTACAGGTAGCCGCGGGCCATGGTCATCTCCCGTGGCCGTTCGATGAGGCTTCAAGAAAGAAGAGGAGTAGATTTTAATGAAGAGAACGGAGGAGAGGAGAGGTCTCTTCGGATCCAGGTCTGATTGCTTTGCCTCCCACTGCTCTTCAGTTAGTATGTGAGTGTCCATGGTGCCATGTTTTCCGACACGTCCCCATACCATATGGCATAGGGTGTCTGGGACATCACAGTACGTGCAGAAGTACGAGTGCTGAGTAGATGAGATTCGGTGCAATAGAATACCGTGGACGTAGCTGTTGGTTTGCATTTTCCTGAGAATAACTGCCTTTTCGCTAGTTAGGTTGGGGTGAGGTGGCGGGTAAGTTCTTCTGTCAAGCTTGTAGTGTTTCAGAATATCGCTGTACGTTTTCGGAACTTCATCCGTTCTCCCTGGCGCGTGCTGTCAGAAAGCCCGGTGAACGTGAGCTCGGGCGTAGGCGTCGGCTGCCTCATTCCCCAGTAGTCACTCGTGCCCCTGAGTCCAAACAATGTATGGGTCTGGTAGATTCTTCTTTGTAGTTCTTGTGAGCATTTGTAGGGCTTGCCTGGACATTCTCCCTTTCAGAAAATTCCGGCAAGTTGCTGGAGAATCAGTGTGTATTATTGATCATTCCCCACAGATAGAGTTTGCCAAAGCTATTGCTGCTTCTTCTGCTGTAGCTATTTCTCTTGTTAAGATGCTCGCGGCCGTTCTCTCTTTACCCTTCAGACTTACAGATCTTTAAGTGCCGACTTACAGACTTTACGTGCTTTGAAGTGCAATGAACATTATACAGGAAGCTTACACAGCTTTACTCACCGAACACAGCAAGAAAACGCTTGATGTTGCTTGAACCTGTCGCAACCAGGATGCAAATACATGGCGGTAACAGACGATAGCGGAGCCGGCGTCCCTTCATCCAGATCACTTAGTGGGCGGCCTCTAGGTGCGCACCTGACTTTCTGATAAGGTTGTTGACTTTCTGACGAGGACATTTACAGTCACTGACATCAACCGAGAAGTGCACCGAGCAGGCCTCGAAGGCCTTTTTGCGAGTGGCGGGATACATATTAGTGAAATTGTAGGAACACCGTTTGTACGTCGATTCGCGGCGCGGGCTGTACCTTTTTTAGCTGGGCCCCAGGCAATCAGGAGGGCAGATTAAGTCTTGAATGTAGCGGCACGCCAATAAAAGGCAGAATTACACCACATGGACTTAGGAAAAGACGCACAAAGGATAAGAATAGAGAAGGTAAAATTTGTCACATAAACATGCAGGGTGGTCACAAGCAATAAAATGGCTGGAAATTCAAACGCAGCTGAATGACGCCGCGATTATCCTGTACGCCTTGACCCAAACGCATCTACACAATTTGGAGCAGCCGCCTGTTATTGACAACTTTGTATGGGAAGGGTGCAACCGAATGATCGGGTCAGAGAAAGTCGTAGGCATTCGAATTAATTGAGGTCTGAAGTGTTAAAGCGCAAAACAGACATGTAAGGAGCATTTATGGATTAGCAGCACAAGACAAGGCAAAAAGACGTGGATGAGAGTACCTTACCTATGGACAGGTAGTGATAGGGGAGAAAGTAAGGAACTGGTTGATTGTATTCGAATCGATATTAATGAGTTCAAGAAATCGGGTCAGGTGATATTAGTAAGAGATATGAACGCGCACATGGGCGATTTAGACGCATATACTGATCCCATCAGTTCTGTAGTGCTGGATCTTTCTGATGAACAGAACCTTATAGTAGTTAACAGGGAGAATAAGTGTCATGGAGAGGTAACGTGGCAATGCCGAAACAGGCAGTCATGTATCAACTACGCCTTAGCCTCAGAAATGGTCTACGAACAACTACACCAAATGAAAATAGACAAAAATGGGAAAAATAGCCCGGGTAGCGATCATAGACGTTTAATACTAAAGCTTGAGATATATACTAACGCAGAACACGAACCAGTCACTTCAGAATTTCTAAACATGAATGAATAGCAAATAACAGATATCGCAAAAAACAGAGAAGAAAATTAAGGCTTTTCCTACAGCAGTCTGAGAATATAAGCAACTGGTAGACGTTATCCAGCAGAAAATAAGACAGACACAGTCATAAAAATTACTCCATCTCCCGCAAAGGGAACCATGTGTGGATTCGAAGCAGTGGGGAGATGGTTAGCTTGAGCGGGAGATGGCTTCGCGGCACCGCACATCGCGGCGCTGCACAGGAGAGCGAATGAGGCGCGCGCGCTCAGTCATTTTCATACTGCGGAACTACCGTGGCGCCCCCAGTGGAGTATGCAGCTGTCGCACCGCCTGTCGTGCGCGCGGCTCCGGATTCCTGGAAGAGAGAAAGGGGGGGAGCGTAGGAGAGGAGAGAGAGGTAGAGGGGACGCAAATGCGCTTTGGGGGTGTGGGACGAGGGCACCGCTCCGTACAGTAGAGGGTTCCTAGAGGAGAGAAAGGAGGAGCGTAGGAGACGAGAGAGAGGGAAATGGGACGCGCATGCGCTGTGGGGTGTGGGACGCCGCGGGACGCAGGATGGATGGACAAAGCCCCCGCCATAAGCTGCAGTTCGCATCTAAAAAACACGCCGTGGTTGCTTAGTGGCTGTGGTGTTGGGCTGCTAAGCACGAGGTCGTGGGATCGAATACCGGCGACGGCGGCACCACTTCGATGGGGGCGAAATGCGAAAACATCCGTGAACATAGATTTAGATTCACGTAAAGAACCCCAGGTGGTCCAAATTTCCGGAGTCCACCACTACGGCGTGCCTCATAATCAGATCGTGGCTTTAATTGGCACGTAAAACCCCATAATTTATTTTTTAACAGTAAAAAATTGTTGGGTTGGAATGAGGAAACCACGTAAGTGATGAAACAAGGAAATAAAGCAAGCTATAGAAGAGCGTAAGCAGGCGTCTAGGGATCATTGAGATTATTTAGCATAGAAATCCTTCATTGGAAAAAAAGCAGCAGAATATGTCCCTAATAACACGGCAGCAGGACCCTATGAACTTGCAATACAGCTAATCAAAAACCTCGGTCCAAAGAGCAGGACACTGCCGACTAATGCCATAGAACTAGTCATTAGAACGAAGAAAATTCCAGTTGGGTGGCGCGAAGCCAAGATGAACCTCATATTGTCACGTAGTATAACAGTGAAGAAAACAGTCGTAAAACTGTGTATGACGAAACTGATTTTTTATGGGGCGAACCTGCGCCCACGAAAGCAAGCTACACTGAAAACAAAACGATAGCGGTGAATACAGTCGGCAGTCGTCGAAATCTGATCAGCGGCGAAACGCGTCGGCTTTTATAAATGTGTCATCGAAGGTTCCAGAGTAATCCCTGGTGGCCGCGTTTCTTCCAGAGAGTACTAGACAACTCGCGTCGCTCATTTAATCCGATTACATAATCGTCGGTGACAAGAGACAATGGATAGAAGCATCGATAACGTTCGAGAAACTTTCGATACATGCAGGCGCGTCCTGTGCCGAGCGATAACCTTTAACATTTGTTAGCCGGTGAAAAGTGGTCATCGCTGAAAGATAGACAAGTAGACGTGTCAATACCCTCCCCTTTAAAAGAATCGTCCCGATGCAACAAGCACGAAAGCGAAGACAAAATAATGCATAATAAAGGGGGAAAAACAAGAAAGCAACAAAGTCCCTAGGTTCGTCAGCGGGCATAGAAACCCTTAAGATGCATCACGTGGATGACTTCAGGTCGTGCGCGGCGCCGCTGTGATTGCGAAATCCCGTCTGGCACGGCCTCATAGTCCAGTGCGCCAATACGTCGGGTGATCTTATAGGTTCCGAAATAGCGTCGTAACAGTTTCTCGCTAAGTCCTCATCGGCGTATCGGAGTCCAGATCCAAACACGGTCGCCAGGTTGGTACTCGACGTAGCGTCGTCCAAGATTGTAGTGTCGGCTATCGGTCCTCTGCTGGTTCTTGATGGGCAGGCGAGCGAGCTTTTGAGCTTCTTCGGCGTACTGCAAGTAGGTGGAAACGTAGAGAATGTCTTCTTCGGTGACGTCCGGTAGCATGGCGTCAAGCGTCGTTGCCGGGTTCCTTCCGTAGACCAGGTTGAACGGCGCCATGCGCGTCGTTTCTTGTACAGCCGCGTTGTATCCCAAGGTCACATGCGAAAGGATGGCATCCCACATCTTGTGTTCGACGTCGACGTACATTGCCAGAATGTCGGCGATGGTCTTATTTAGGCACTCGGTGAGGCCATTCCTATGCGGATGGTAGGCCGTGGTCCGGCGACGGCTTGTCTGGCTGTTTCGCAGGATGGCTTGAGTTAGTTCTGCCGTAAACACCGTGCCTCTGTCGGTGATGAGGACCTCTGGAGCGCCGTCACGCAGGAGGATGTTCTCAACGAAGAATCTGGTTACCTCTGCGGCACTGCCTTTGGGCAAGGCTTTTGTTTCGGCGGAGCGGGTGAGGTAGTCCGTAGCTACGATCATCCGTTTATTCCCGGACGTCGTCGTCGGGAAAGGCCCCAGTAAGTCCATCCCTATCTGCTGGAACCATCGCCGAGGTGGTTCGATCGGCTGTAGAAGTCCGGCTGGCCTTGTCGGCGGTGTTTTTGCGTCGCTGACAGTGTCGGCATGTCTTTACGTAATGGGCGACGTCGGCAGTGAGGCGCGGCCAGTGGTATTTTCATTGTATGCTCGCGAGCGTGCGGGAAAAACGCAGGTGTCCAGCCGTTGGGTCGTCATGGAGAGCTTGCAGAACCCCTGGGCGCAATGCTGAAGGTACCACGAGGAGGTAGTTGGCTCGGAGTGGCGAGAAGTTCTTCTTTAGGAGAATGTCGTTTTTGCAAGAAAAACGACGCCAGTCCTCGCCTGAACACCTTCGGAACAACGACGGCCTTGCCTTCCAGGTAGTCTACAAGGCTCCTTTGTTCCGGGTCGGCTCGTTCTGGTTCGGCCAATTCATTGGCACAGATGGGTCCCACGAAAGTGTCGTCATCCTGGTCGTTCCGTGGTGGGGGTTCAACAGGGGCGTGAGACAAGCAGTCGGCGTCAGAGTGCTTTCGCCCGGACTTGTAAACGACGGTGATGTTGAATGCCTGAAGTCTCAGACTCCATCGTGCGAGGCGACCTAAAGGATCCTTCAAGTTAGCTAGCCAACAGAAGGCGTGGTGGTCGCTCACTTTTAAGGACCTTACATAGAGGTAGGGGCGAAACTTTGATCATGCCCAGATGATGGCGAGGTGCTCCTTTTCTGATGTGTAATAATTTGATTCCGCCTTCGACAGCGACCGGCTAGCGTAACCTACACTTTCTAGTCACTCTGTCCTCTGCACAAACACGGCACCGAGTCTTACCCTGCTTGCGTCGGTGTGGAATTCGGTATCGGCGTTTTCGTCGAAATGCATAAGTATTGGCGGCGATTGCAGGCGTCGTTTCAGTTCTTCAACTGCTTCGACTTGCGGCGTCACCCACTTGAACTTGACGTCGGCCTTCGTGAGGTACGTCAATGGCTCGTTGAACGTGAAAAGTCCTTAACGAAGCGCCTGTAATGGACGCACAGTCCAAAAAATCTACGCACAGCCTTCTTGTCGGCGGGCGGAGGAAAGTCAGTGATGGCGGAAGCTTTCTGTGGGTCAGGGCGCACTCCACACTGGTTGATGGCGTGGCCCAAAAACAAGAGCTCTTCGTACGCGAAGCGGCACTTTTCAGGCTTCAACGTGAGTTCGGAGGTCTTGATTGCTTGAACAACTGTTTCAAGTCGCCGGAGGTGTTCTTCGAAGCTTGAGGCAAACATAATGACGTCGTCCATGTAGGCGAGGCAAGTCTGTGACTTCAAGTCTTCCAGTACTATATGCATGACGCGTTGGAAATTCGCAGGTCCCGAGCAAAGGCCAAACAGCATGACTTTGAACTCAAACAGTCCGTCTGATGTAATAAAGGCAGTCTTCGTCCGGTCCCTGTCGTTGATTTCGATTTGCCAGTAGCTGTTTTGAGGTCCATCGACGAAAAATATTTTGCGCTGTAGAGTCGATCCAAGGCGTCGTCTATCCGTGGGAGAGGGTATACATCCTTCTTCGTGATTTTCCTGAGGCGAGGATAATCGACGCAGAAACCTAGGGTTCCATCCTTCTTCTTCACTAAAGCACGGGGGACGCCCACGGACTCTTGGACGGCTGGATGATGTCGTCGCGTAGCATTTCGTCGACAGCCTGTGACAATGTAGACGGGGAATTGCCTGTGACATTGTAGACGGGGAATTGTTACGGAATATTCTTAATGGAGGTTAACAAAGGATATCGAGAACAAGTTAAGGACCGCTCGAAGAGCGATGTAACGAAAAATTTAGGCCTAATATTAAGAGAAAGGAAGAGAGCGTTGTGGATCAGAGAGCAATCAGGGATAGCCAATATTCTAATTGACATTTAGAGAAAAAAATGGAGCTGGGCAGGCTGTGTAATGCGTAGGATGGATAACCGGTCGACTATTAGAGTTATGAAATGGTTACCAAGAGAAGGGAAGCGCAGTCGAGGACGGCAGAAAGCTGGTGACGTGATGAACTTAAGAAATTTACAGCCGGATGTTGGAATCAGCTAGCGCAAGACAGGGGTAACTGGAGTTCGCAGGGAGAGACCTTCGTCCTGCAGTGGACATATATATATATATATATATAGGCTGATGATGATCACGATTCTTAAACACGAAGGCATAGATGACGATTTCATGGAGCTGCTGAGGCAGATATACAGGGTGTTCTAAATTAAGTTTTCTGGTTTTCTTGAAATTAGGCACTGAGAGGCACGCGAAGACCACCTTTGCAGTTATGTTATGCGGCCAGGGGGACACAAAGTGACACGATAATCATTGGCTGTCAGCGGTCCAGTTAACTAAAATTGAATATTTACCTTTTTGTTGACTGCAGTAAGTGCGTATACCGCTTGCATTGAAAAGTTAGAGGCAGTCATGTTTGTACACAGGACCAGTTGGAAAAATTCTTCTAGCGTGTCTGCGCTCCGAGATATGCGACTCCAAATTTTAATTGTTGTTCGCAAGATTACGCATGCAAGACAGTATCGCCGCGAAGATCTCCCTCATGTGACGCGGCTGTTGCGTGCGGTGTTTAGTCTGACAATGGGACGGGGGCATTGGCAAAGATAACTGCCCCTCTTCCCCTCTCGGCTGGCGAAATAAAAGATCAAAGAACCCCAAACCGCTGTCGTACACGCGACCGCGCAGCCTGTAATGATGGCGGCAGCTGCCATGCCGAGATAATGACGCGAGCGTAGAAGCCGGAGGGCACTGCGCGTGCGTAATGGTGACTAGACGAGTGGGCATGTTCATTACCTGGGCTGCTGAAAAAAGTGACTGCTGATTTCTAAGTAATGTAAGTTTTATTGAGATCAAGAGCAACAACTGCACCATCAACAGCAGAAACAGTTTAGCTATGCTAACGATTATTTCAAACCGCCGTGGAAGTTTGGTGTGGTCATACACAAATTTCATGAAAACACTTCACCCATCAAGATGGAAATGCCTTAAAAGATGTTTAAAATGCCTCCCTTCCACAGAAACTCAAAACAAAAAGCGCTCTCGCGTCGACTCGATAACTCAGCGCAGCACACCTCTGGACGGATGCTCGCACAGGCAAACATTATCCTGTGCTTCATATTGCCACGCAGCTCTTTGGCGGTCTTGCTCGGAATACGCTCAAGACTGTTGCGGAGTTCCTCACCGAAGCCACCGCGATGGAGCAGACGCTTCAGCAACGGTAGAACATGTACAACCGGCAAGTCAATGCCGCCTGCACTCCGGTTACGCCGTTGGGCTTCGGGTGCGACGTCGCCTTGCTTTGCGAGCTGATTCGCTCCGTGGTTCGCGAAGAGCTGCAGAAGCACCACGGTACGTCGCCACCTCCAGTCAGCTCCCTCGCCAGCGTCGTACGCAACGAAGTGCAGCAGGCACTGCAGGCATCTCTTTCCAGCAGTGAAGCATCACCTCTGCCAAGGGAGCCCCTCCACAAGACTTACGCGGAAACATTGCTGAGCCCCGCCCAAGCTTTCACACCTACTTATGTTGCGTCGCCAGTCGCGTTGCAGGCGGCGCAAGCCGCTCCGACAACCCCGCTACCGTACTTCGACGACCGCCGAATACCCGCGAGGAAATCAGGGGTTCGGCGAGCACCCGATCGACGACCGTTGTGCTACCACTGCGGCGAAGCGGGTCACGTGTATCGGGAGTGCCCCTACCGACGACTCGGACTGCGGGGTTCTTCTATCAATTCACCTCGACCTAAGGTCAGCCAAAGGCCTCCCGACACCGCAGCATTTCTCGACCAGCAGCGCAGGCCGGACACATCACAGCGGCAGTCACGCTCGCCCTCACCGCGGCGATATTTCCCTGCTCGTGATACCACCTCGAGGACGACGCATGGGAGATCACCAAGTCCACGCCGGGAAAACTGACGTCAGCTATCTTCCGAGGCGGGGCCGCTGATACTTGACGCGCTGAAGACCTCGTATCGCCCCGACGACCGCAGAACAGCGAAAACACGATGACGCCAGAACCAGCTCCCGCGAACAAGATTTCACTGGACATACCTGTGTTGATCGACGGCAGAAAGATGAGTGCACTTGTAGATACCGGCGCCGATTACTCTATTCTTAGTGGCAAACTGGCGAGCGTTCTGAAAAAATATTGTTGCCCTGGAATGGGGCACCAGTTCGTACGGCAGGTGGCCACGTCGTCACACCACTTGGCTTATGCACCGACAGAGTAGAAATTCGCGGTGCTGCTTTTATCGCCACTTGTCTGGTTCTTCGCGAGAGTTCCCGCGCTGTAATTTTTGGGATGGACTTTCTCCGGGAATATGGTGCCATTATTAACCTCCGCGAGCGCTGCATCACTTTCTCGACACAAAGGGCGACAACACAGACCGACGTCATTGGACGCAGATCCACACTTCGCGTTTCCGACGACAGCATCACGATACCGCCGCGTGCGAGAGTGATGGTTCCGGTCAAGTCCGACGATTTACAAGACGGTGAAGCCATTGTAGAAGGCAACATTTCTATGTTGCTGACCCAAGGTATTTGTGTAGCGCGAAGCCATGTGGAACTTCGTGATAACCAGACAGCGGTCCTCGTTACCAACTTTACTTTTGAGCATCGGCACATTTTTCGTGGCACTGCCATCGCCTACGTGGAACCATCAACGGATATCGTCGAGTGTTTTGCTTCTGAAGTGGACACAGACGACGGTTCGCTCAGAGACATCGACGTAAACTCTGAGCTTATGGAAGACCAAAAGAACGCACTGCTGGAACTCTTGAATGAATTCCGCACGTGCTTCGCTCGGTCTACTAAGGTGGGCAAAACGCCTATCACGAAACACCGAAACAAGACATCCGACGACGCACGCCCCATAAAACAACAGCCTTATCGTGTCTCGCCGAAAGAACGTGAGGCAATTCAAGCCGAAGTCAAGGAGATGCTAGATGATGGTGTCATTCTGCCTTCGCACAGTCCGTGGTCCTCTCCGGTCGTTCTGGTCAAGAAAAAAGACAGAACACTTCGTTTCTGTGTTGATTATCGACGCCTGAACGATGTTACCAAGAAGGACGTGTACCCCCTACCCCGTATCGATGAATCTTTAGAGAGATTGCAGCGAGCTAAGTATTTTTTGTCTCTCGATCTCAAGAGCGGTTACTGGCAAATTGAGGTAGATGAACGAGACCGCGAACAAACTTAATTTGTCACTCCAGATGGCCTTTACGAATTCAGAGTACTTCCTTTCGGTCTCTGTTCGGCACCAGCAACTTTCCAGCGAATGATGGACACCGTTCTCGCTGGTCTGAAGTGGCAAAGCTGCCTCGTCTACCTCGACAACGTGGTTGTTTTTTCCGCGACATTTGACGACCACCTGAAACGACTGCGGAAAGTTCTCGAAGCCATCCGATCGGCTAACCTCACCCTTAAGCCCCAGAAGTGTCATTTCGGCTACAAGGAGCTGATGTTTCTGGGACACGTGGTAAGCGCGGAAGGCGTTAGCCCCGATCCCGCGAAAACTGCAGCTGTAGCCACGTTTCCAACACCGACCGACAAGAAGGGTGTCCGACGCTTCCTGGGCTTTTGCGCATACTACCGGCGTTTCATCGAAAATTTTTCGAAGATCGCGGAGCCGCTGACTCGCCTTACGAGGGACAATGTATCGTTTGTCTGGGCCGCAGAGCAAGAGACTGCTTTCACCGAGCTTCGACAGCGTCTGGTGTCAGCACCAGTTTTAGCCCACTTTGACGAGGAGGTGGACACGGAAGTTCATACAGACGCCAGTAACGTTGGTCTTGGTGCGGTGCTTGTACAACGGGAGGAAGGTATTGAAAGAGCGATGGCATACGCAAGTCGCACGCTACCGCGTGCAGAGACCAACTGCACCACCACGGAAAAAGAATGTCTTGCCGTCGTATGGGCGCTGTCCAAATTTCGACCTTATCTCTACGGCCGCCCATTCAAAGTTGTAACCGATCGTCCTTCGTTATGCTGGCTTGCAAATCTGCGAGACCCTTCTGGACAACTGGCACGGTGGAGTCTACGTTTGCAGGAGTACGACGTGGCTATCGTGTACATGTCGGGCCGCATACGCGAAGACGCTGACGCACTCTCGCGCGCCCCTATCGACACTACCGACCAAGACATTAAGGACGACGGCGCTTTCCTTGGGGCCGTAAGCGTTTCTGATTTGTCCACACGGCAGCGCGCAGACGACGCACTACGGCCTATATTCGAACATCTGGAAGGACGAAATCCATCAATACCGTGGCATATCGCTCGAGGATTGTCGTCTTTTTGTTTACGACATGGCGTCTTGTATAAGAAAAACTCCGCTGCCACCAACAAGACCTACCTTTTGGTCGTTCCAGCAGACCTCCGTGCCGAAGTTTTGTTCGCCTGTCATGACGAGCCTCTGTCTGGCCATTTGGGTTTTACGCGAACGCTTGATAGAGTGCGCAAATCCTACTACTGGCCCAAGCTTGGCTTGTGTGTTAAGCGGTACGTCCAAGCCTGCCGTGAATGCCCGCGCCGAAAGTCGCCAGCCGTGAAGCCTGCGGGATTGCTGAATCTGATTGACCCACCTGACAAACCTTTCGACCATCTTCGGGGCCCGTTTCCACTGTCATCTTCTGGTAACAGGTGGATAATCGTCGCCACGGAATATTTAACGTGGTATGCTGAGACAAAGGAGCTGCCTCGAGGCACAGCTTTCGAGGTTGCCCAGTTTTTCATAGAGAGCATCGTCCTACGGCATGGCGCCCCATCGCACGTCATCACAGACCGAGGCAAAGCCTTTACCGCACAGCTAATTGAAGACGTCTTTAAACTCAGCTGCACGACCCACCGACGGACAACTGCCTATCATCCGCAGACAAGCTGCTTGACCGAACGACTGAACAAAACGATGACTGACATGATGTCTATGTACGTAGACGTACAGCACAAGACATGTGACGAGATACTCGCTTACGTAACGTTTGCCTATAACACGGCTACGCAAGAAACAACACGCTTCACGCCGTTTTACCTCGTTTACGGCCGTGAAGTACAGACTATGTTAGAAGCAATGCTTCCGCGTGACAACCTCGATCATCTCAATCTCGCCCAAGATGCCGAACGTTTCGTGCAACGCGCGGAAGAAGCCCGTCAGCTTGCCCGAGTGTACATAAAGAAACAGCAGTGATCGATGCGCACCGTTACAATCTCCGCCATCGACAAGTCCAGTTCCAACCTGGTGATCAAGTCTTGGTCGTGCGCGGAAAAGGACTATCTGAGAAGCTTTTGAGTTGGTACTTCGGACCTTACAGAGTGTTGCAGCGAATTAGTGACGTGAATTAAGAAGTCCTTCCTGACGGAAGTCACCTTCCGCGACGTCGACAACCGCAATCTGAGATTGTGCACGTTGTGCGGTTGAAACCGTACTATAGCCCCTAATATCCGACGTTCTCAGCCGCTTAGGTTAAATTTGGTTGTTTCTCGTCCCTCAGTGCCCTGTGACTATATCGCACGCCACAGTGATTGTGACTACAGCCTATGTGTTCGTTTTGGCCATCTCGGCGCCCTCACGTCAAGACTGTGTGTGTTTTCCTACTTTTTTTGAAGAGGGGGTAATGCCACATGGCGTGGCTCAGTACAGCTAGGGGACTGTAGAAGAAGAGAACGAGGTTCGTCTCGGCATCGCGAGTCGACGCTTACGCTTACCTCGATCCTCATTCAGCGTATGCTGTACAACAGGGTATACGCGACATTATCATTGACATCCCTGGGCTCTGCGGCACAAACTCGAACTTAAACATGGCCGCAAAGAAAAAAGTCAAGCGGAGAAAGGTCAGGGGATGTCGGCGACCAAAACATCGCTCCTGCACGCCCGATCCAGTGTCGTGAAAAACGTGTGTCCAACCAGCTCTTTGCCGTGTTGGATAAATGTGGTCGTGCTCCGTCGGGCTGGAATCACATTTGGCGCAGTTGATTCAGGCAACGATTCGAGACAATGTCGTCGACGAAAACACCTAATATTTCTTCCGTGAACAACTTTCTGTTCAAGTTGCCCTAAAAAATAATTGAGCCAACTTCACAGACTAAACTTCCCGAAGACTGCTGAAACAGCGGAGCTAGTGGCTTATACAAGCTTTGACTTGGCTTTAACTTGGCTTTTAATTAGCTATAACTTGGCTTGTACGTAGCATTAACTTGAATTTTTACTTAGCTTTATTTCTTGCTTGTTCTTAGCTTTAGCTTTACTTTAACATCGATTTGTCTATCTTCGCGGTCAGCTTCTTTATAGCGTTGCCGAGATGCAGCTTCTCTCTGTAAACTCTGGATATCCAACCCTCATCCGCCGCTTTGCTTCAGCAGCCCTTGCTCGGAAGTCCGCTTCACTTAGGTCCTGGTGAAGGTAAACATGATACGAATAGAACTTATGCTTTTTTTGTATATGTGCGGCTGTTCCAACGCTGTGACCGCACTGATCGGCAATTTGTCAGATGCTGAGTTCTGGCATCGACGTTACGCATGTGACAACGTCGATTACCATGTCTTCATCGACGATTGTCTTCCTAGTCTGTCTCGGACGATGGACTGACCCTGTTAAGCGAAAGCGCCGAAACATGTTTATGAAGGTAGACTTAGCTGGAAGGGGACGATGTGGGTGGCGAGCCGCGTACACATTGCCAATGAAGCGTTACCATTCATCTCAGCCATTGCAAGTACAAAGTCTATTTTTCTTCAATAGAATACCCTGTCCCGCGAGAAGCAGCCATATTAGCACGGAGGGACTCCCCGTCGATATTCTTGATTGTCCCTCCGTACAGAGGCACCGCTATTCCAAAAGCACTCTAGTAGATGACAGTGAAGCTAACGCATTCACAAGATCATGTCCAGATGCTATCCCAAGTAATACGAAAATGTGCCGAAAATTACCTCCTCTTATCGCGTTTACCAGGATCATGCGTACTGCGTACGGCACACGGCGCTGTCATATCTTGATTTCGCAGCCGAGAGGGAAAGGGGAACAGTCATCATCTTTGCCTATGCCTCCTTCCTGTTGTCAGACTGAACACCGCACGCAACAGCCGCGTCACATCAGGGAGGAGATTTGCGCCGATCCTCACTCTCAGGCATGCGTAATCATGCAACCAACAATTAAAATTTCTAGTTGGATATCTCGGAGCACAGACATGCTAGAATTCTTCCAAGTGAAACTGTGTTGAAACACGACTGCCTCTAACTTTTGATTGCATTCACACTGACTGCAGTCAATAAAAATTTAATTATTCAATTGTAGCTAATTCTGCTGCCGAAAGCGATAATTATCATCTCGCTTTGTGTACCCGGGCCACATAACTTATTTACACAGGTGGTCTTCGCGTGCCTTCAAGTGCCTAATTTTATGATCCATAAAGATTTATTTTGAACACCCTGCCTGACAACGAAGTACAAGTTGTATGGGAAGGTCGAAAAGGTAATGAAGTGGTGAGAATTCACCAAGGACTGAAACAAAGATGTCCTCTGTCTCCATTGTTATTGACACTTTATGTGAAGGGCATAGAAAGAGGACTGCAAAACAGCGAATTAGGGTTTGATTCATCCTACATGCGTAATGGACAAAGGGTGCCACAGAAGTTACCTGGACTGATGTATGCGGACGACATAATGCTACTAGCGGACAATACGAGCGATTTAGAGACACTTGCGATTATCTGTGGCAACGCAGCGACAAATCTAGGCCTTGAGTTTAGCATACAGAAATCAGGTATTATGATCTTTAATGAAGAGATGAGTAATTACGTGGTGTCGGTTCAACAGCAAGGCACACCCATAGTCAAGCAATATAAGTACCTCGGTGTATAGATAAACGAAGAAAATACTTACTCAAGCACCCAACGAAGAAAATTTGAAAATAAAGCGGAAGTGAAATGCAGCAATAATCAAACACTGAGCACTGTGGGGCGGCAATAAGTATGAGGTGGTGCGTGGAATCCGGAAAGCAGTAATGGTGCCCACGCTAACGTTCCTAAATGCCATTCTATGCTTAAAATGGGATATATTGTCGGATTGGGAAGTTAACCAAAGATCAGTAGGCCGGTTGGCTTTGGGAGCCCACGGTAAAACCACAAATAAGGCAGTGCAGGGTGACACGGGTTGGGCCTCTTTTGAAGTCAGAGAAGCACAGAGCAAAATTAGTTTTATAGCGAAGCTATATACTTCTACCAACCAACGGTTCTTTCGTGTGCCCAGTAAAAAACCTTCGCAAAGAAAAAGAAAAAGTACAAAACAAGCATCAAAATCACATGACAGATGATAAGGTCCCTGTTGTCAGCAATAGGTGACCCGCAAAATAGCGAGGGATTGTGGGATGCGCCATCTGCTAGCTGCTTCCGGTTCGAGTCAGCGCAGCCGCCGCCAGCGCTTCGAATTCCATTGATGCGCTCGCAGTCCGTTCTTATTTCTGGAGTTTTACGTGCCAAAACCAGTTCTGATTACGAGGCACGCCCCGTAGTCGAGGACTCAGAATTAATTTTGACCACCTGGTTTTCTTTAACATGCACTACAACGCAAGCGCACGGGCGTTTTCGCATTTCGCCTCCATTGAAATGCGGCCCCCGCGGCCGGGATTTGATCCCGCGAGCTCGTGCTCAGCAGCGCAACGCCTTAGCTGACTCAGCCACTTGCGCTTGCAGTCCGGCTTTGTCCCACTCGAAGATTACCCGGTTGCAGGTGCCTAGCAAAACCATTGTCGGCTGTTAAGCCGTTGGCTGCTCAAATGCAAGCGTTAAAGGCGAACGCATGTAACTACTGTCTTGCAGCAACCCTTGCTGAGTCAGCTGCGCACAATTATGAGACAAATGGCTGCCACTTCCAAAACTGTAACAAGGCAGAGACCATCCAAGAATAAAAAGAAAATGAACGTACAGTGCCACTTATCAGGCGGCGATTAGCTGTGTAAGTGTCGTCACGGAATGATTCCCCAAGATATTTCTTTCTCTAACATTGAGTCAGGCAACCATAACTATGTCAGTTTTCGCATGCACATATAGAGGTATTATGAAACGACATTTTACGGCGCGAATTTAAGCGGGACACGGCGAGATACATACATAATACTCGTAACCAACTAGTCCTCCTTCGCTCCTTCAGCACAGATAGAGATAATGCGCAACCGTAGTATGACGGCGATACGGCCATGGTTGACAAAAAATGAGAGAACGTCTAACTACGTACCACTTCAAATGAACCTAAAGTTTCGACCGAGAAATGCCGTTGACAGCGCGCAAAGTTATAATTTTCAGCGCTAGCTGTGCCGTTATACCGACGACATCGGTTTCTAGCTACGATCACAGAACAGGATGCACCGGTGTAGCCATTGCCTGAGCACCCGGTTTTGTAAATAATGCTTCTATACATTCGATAAATTATCGGATGACGTTAACTTTTTCACCTGTCTGACTGACCCGCAGGCAGAGCAGTCAGTGACGGTGCGTCCAAGCAACGGCAAATGTCGTAGAGCTAAACCTGGCAGAAACAAAAAGGCCGCCGAAACGAAAACCAGAGTTCCTTTTGAATAAAAACGTATCCTTGTCTTTCTCGGCTCGTCATCGGTGCGCCCAGAGTGAACTGAAACCTAGAAATCAGCTGCATGAATGGTACGACATTGCTGGTCGACAAAGCGGACGGAAAGCTTCGCACGACTGACAGTTGAAACCGCGTAGAAAAACACGTGCGCCGAGCATGCCGCCGATGCCGCAGCGTCGTCCGTCGAACCGTTAAGCTGCTAGCAGACGGCGCGCCCTACAATTCCCTGCGATTGCTCGTTTTACGGATCACGTACTGAAGGCACAAAATAGCATATCTTCGTTGCCATGTCTGAAATCAGTCTAGCCGCACAACCAAGCGCTTCTTCTCCAAGAAAAAAAAAAGACAGCGCAAGCGCCGCACGTCTGGCAAACTGCCCATTTGGCAATCACCCAGTGCGTGCGCTATTTGTAATAAAAGGGAAACCGGTCTAGCAACGCCTCTAGTATTGACTCTTTTCCCGGCACTGCCGTGGGCGCGGCCATGATTGATCACGTGGTGAAGCGCCCATTGCTTGCCTCAGCTGCCTCTGTTGCCTCCTTGTTTACAATGCAAGCGCGTGACGCCGGTGCGGCGCAGCAAACCTCCGCTTTCACGCATATCGTAGACGGTGACTGTGTGGACGGCACGAAGCTTTGGCCACAGCTTTATAGGATTTGTAAATGCTTTCAGAGCTCATTACGCCTTCTCCAAACGGTGCGAGCAGCGTATACGGTGTTTGTATACAAAAACGGGGCTAGAAATGTATTCCAAGTTGACCAAACTTTACGCTTATGAATTAAATCAGGTTCAGTGTGCTCTTCCTTCTTTATTTGGCAATCATTTTGAAGCAGCGGCTTGTCATGCTTCTGACTCAGTAAAGTTACTCGGTGTGGCCACTATCTGTGGCCTCTATCTGCTGTGTCAGATTTGTTCTTGCTGCGCAAAAAGCTTGGAATGTAAGTGTTCTACGTTCAGTTTCCAACATTCGTGTCCTGTCGGTGTAGTCGCCGTCACTCATGCTTCGGCACATTGTGCGCCCATTCACCTAATATTGACACGTTGGCGATAGACTGTGCGTAAGTTTGCTTGCGAGTAGGGGTGGCTGTGTGTATAACGTGCGAGAAACTTACCATGTCAGTAAGTGGCGCTACCTTTTGTAACGAGCAGTACTCAGTCGTATGTGCCGACGTTCCGGAGTTGAAGTCTTTTCTTTGGAGGTTAGCTATACAACGCTGGCGGATTAGTTTTTTTTTATCCTCGAAAAAAAGCTGTGCATCGCGAAGGGCCAGCAACACAGGCAGTCCATATGTAGCAGCGGCGACACAGGTTGATTCCATTCCGTAATATGCGAATCACTATTTTTGCAGCTAACTACCGCAAACATCTTCCCTTTATCGTTGCATATTTTGCAGCATGAATTGGGCACAGTGCATCAGCGAACACCGAGTTGCATTTCCGACACCTGATCGCACAGTAGCAGAGCAGAAGCAGTAATCGTTTCGTATTCGTGCGCATTCGCTGAGGCAACGTATGGCGCGTCGCCGAAAGCGCCATCTCGTTCCTTTAGAGCAAACCGCTCCGCGAAATGGGTCAATATCCCAGGCTGCCATGCGGAGACTACGCAAAATGAAGAGTGCAGAAGAGCGGGAATACCAAGCTCGAAGAAAAGAACACAACAGTCTCGCTGAAACGCGTCGTAAGCAGGATCCGACATATGCCGCTAGACATGCCAAGCGCATGCGACAAGCCCGCCAGGACGACGATGAGCGTCGTGAAGCGGAGAATGCTGCGAAGCAACTAAAGTAACGCGTCGACAAGGTCGCCACGTTCAAGGGAGCGACGGCGAAATTCAAGCGCAAGTTCCTCGACGTAGAATTTGGATTCTCCTGTGCCGTGTGTGATCGCCTGTGGTTCCGTCACGACTTGTCGCGCATCTCCGCGGTACAGAATGCCGCAAAGAAAAGCAGTGCCCTCGACGTTCTCGCTCGTGCATTCCCCGGACAAGCCGTGTCTGTATTCGAGGTGTGCGGACCTTGACCAAGAACGTTTCAAGCATCAAAAAAGAAAACATAAGCGTATACCCCAGTGACCACAAAGCTGTGGTGAAATATCGTTGTGCAATAAAATAAATTTATTGCACTGCATTTTATCGCATATTTTTTGTTTAATAATTCCTTTGGTGAATCTCAACAGCTTCGCTAAAATCCACTTTCACAGCGTGTATTACTTACATTTTTTAAGAAAGACTCGGGAACACGCATGCAAATAAATGGGCGGCTGAAGTGCACAAGTATCTGTACCTGAAAAGCGTCGACACAGAATGATTGAAGAGGTCAAGAAAGTTGTCAAGCAAGTACAGGATAATTGACGCTGTAAATAGACAACCGGGAGCCATCAGAAAGAAAGTGAGAGAAATAGAAACTGTGATTTGGATGCAAAGAATGCAAACAATAAAAGTAGGGCAGCTTCACACTAGTGCTGCGAAGACTGGGTAAACAGCGAAGCTGACGACCCCACCTAGTTTTATCTCGGTTCAGTCAAGTTCTTGCGAGATTAGGCTTCGAGACTTGGCCACGTTTTGCGCAAGATCACCCCGGCATCATCGACAGCCCAAGAAGCAACGAACACTGGGTCATTAAAGTATCGGGACGCTTCTGGACGCTCAAACGCTTTTGCTCGGTTTCGCCGGCTCGTAACTCCGGATCCTCTGCGAATCGCAGACTTTTCGAAGCGGCGCGATACTCGGAATACTCTGCACGGCGCGGTGACGTCATGGCTCGGCAAAGCTAAGGCGAAGCGATGCGGCGCGCGCGATGACGTCGCGGCTCACGCAGCTACGGCGAGGCTCGGCGCACCTAGGGCGAAGCGTTGCTAAGCGACGCATGGTGAGGTCATCGCCAGGCGGAGGTTTTGCGGCGTGCATTCTACGGTCCAACCTCGAGTTTAAACACTTTAGCTAGTTCACAGGTCTATGTGCCATTGTGCTTGGACCCTTTCTGCACTACCGCTAGGATCGGTCCACATTTTTTGTCGACACTAAACAGACTTTCAAAACGCTTAACAGCTCCGCTATAAAAGGAGATTTACAAGAATGAAACGAGAGAAATTAGGAGGGAACATCTGTACGATAACACAAAGGGCAGTGCCTTGCTATTTGAGGCTCGAGCCGGTTGCCTAAATACCAAAACATGTCGGAGCAAATATTCGGAACTAGATTAGACATGTATATGCTGCAGCAAAGAAGCGGAGACGACTCCGCACATCCTAATGGAATGCGAAGGGATTCACCCAGTGAGAACAGTACGAAACGTACGGGTACCTTCCAGAACGCTTGGGTTGAAAGTGGACGGAAGCATCAACCAGTCAGCAGTCGAGATAAGCAAGATTCGTTTAAGGTATTGGGGGAAAAAAGGGGAAGAGATTGATACGACTTGATTTGATGTCTTACAGTCATAGGTAGCGGTACAAGGTAGATTTAGAGGGAATAAAAGAATAATGAAATGTATACAAAAATGCTAAATAAAAAACATGTATAGAATACAAGAATGAATCAGGCAGGCTAGGTGACTATTTGTCACCACCCCCTTTCAACGGGGATGTCATAAATCATCATCATTATAAGGTCCACTGTTAGGGTACTTAGCTTAGTGTGCGCATCGCTGCTGAAAAGAGGCTTGGCAAATGTTTCGGTTCCAAACCAATACGTCACTTGAGAATGCAATCCGGACGGATATCCAAAGATGCAAAAATCAGCAGGCGTGGCTTCGTTGATTGTGGTGAACACAGCGAGGTTCGCTCGTTATTATTCGCTAGACGATCACAGCGACCGTTTAGTCCTAAATAGCCACACGGCGATGATCGGCGATCCTCACTAGGCCGCACAGCATACAGGCGCGTTGAAAGTGCGCCTCGAGAAAGTGTTGTTAATTCACGCTCTATTTTTATATCCGGTATCAGAATTTCACAGCGGCCACGCGATTTCTTATGCGTGAAAGATGGAACAAACAGAGTCGTCATTGCTGTCTGATTTGAGTACGATTTAAAGTTGTTAAAAAGTATTACTAAAACTTACGTCATACATTTTCCGTTTTTTAATTTTTTGCCGAGGTGACGCCTGTGAGCACTTGGCCACGAAAGGCAGCCTATGATGGTATGTCATATTCTATTGCCACAGGCGACAATACCGTTTACAATGTGGTCGATTTGATCTCAAACATATTTTTTTCAAAGACAGACAGACAAATAACTATAATGAAGTCGTTGAGCTTCCTCGGCGATCGTACCAGAGGGAAATGCCCGAACCACCACCCTCTAGTCATTAAATATTTCAGCTCTCTCATCGTCGAGAAGTGCCAAAGCGATCGCAGCCTGTTCTGCCCTAGCCGCCGTGCTGTTTCTGATGGAGGTAGCACAAGTGATGTGTGCATCGTGATTAACTACCGTTGTGACAAAGTCCGATGTGTGCCCGTACTGGGCCGCGTCAACGAAAGTGACCGTGTGAGGCGAGGCTTTTATCCTCCGGAGCAATGCCACAGCCCTAGCTTTGCGCCTTTAAATGAACCTCCTTCAATGAACCGCCGTTCAATGAACCTCCTCCATCCCAACTTGGTTTACTGGGGGTGTGAGACTAAGTATGTGGCACACTTCCGTGAACCCCTTTGATGTCAATTTGTGTCACCGGGTACCTGGTTGTGAGCCGCTCTTCGATGAACCTAATTACCAAAAACTTGGGTCATTGGCTATGTGCGAGAGGGTATATGCCACAGGGCCCCCCTTCAACAAACCTTCAACGCTTGCCACACGCTCAGCGGCACATACTCCGTGAACCAAGTTGGCGAGAGGTTCATTAAATAGGATCACGAAGTCGTGGGATCGAATCCCGGCCGCGGCAGCCGCATTTCGATGGAGGGTAAATGCAAAAACGCCCATGTGCTTGCATTGTAGTGCACGTTAAAGAACCCCAGGCGGTCAGAATTAATCCGGAGCCATTCACTACGGCATGTCTCATAATCAGAACTGTTTTTGGCATCTGAAACCCCAGAAAGAAGAAGAACATTAACGAGTGGCACATGCCCAGTGCGTTCGTGGCGCAGCTGACAAAAGGATGGCGTGAAAGGCGTTGTTGAAAAGCCGCACATGTCCAGTGCATTTGTGGTGCAGCCTGCAAATGCGCCGGCTTGCTGTCCTCGAGGCACCCTTGCGACGTGCGTTTGATTCCGCTCAGCATCGCATAAATTTAAGGAATCCTTTTCGTCATTTTAAAGCGTCACATTCTCGGTGGCACGTACCTACTTACCGAACTTGGCGTCAAACACTTTCAGTGAATAACCGCACACACCTACTGGCACATACAAAGCGGTCACATGGGCTCTCAAGAGATTGAAAAGCTTCTGGATTTATAAAAACTCTCTAGGGCCTCGCGAACAGCGCCTGCACACTGGAAGACGAGCAAGATCGTGGCATTCCTGAAACCGGGCAAGTCACCCCATGCTCTGCTTTCCTACAGACCTGCGGCGCTTGCCAGTTGTACAGGAAAGCACACAAAACGCAAGGTTTTAATGCGCCTAAAATGGTTTTTCGACAAGCGTTATATATATAGGGGCGAGGACAGATACGCGACACGGTAGGTCGTAAATCGACGGCGTTATTGGACCTATTAACGACTGTTTCACATCAGAAACGTCGCCGTCGATTTATGGTTGCTTTCTTTCTTGATATCAAGGGTGTATTTGACAATTTTCTGCATGATGCAATTATAAATGCCCTTGAAGAATATGACAGTGGTGGCCGCCAGCATCAGTGGATAGCCTGCTATATTCAAGAGAGAACAGAAATTATTTACCAGATGTGTGTATAGGGAGGGGGGAGGGGAGGACTATTTGCTTATTCCTCCATGCAGTGAGGCGGACACTTGTTGGTCGAGTAGGTGTTGCAGTCGGTTAAACTAAAATAGGTTATTAAATTTTTATGCAAACGCCTTTCATTGGCTTTTTCGCCAGTTTTCATGGTCAGAGGTTGGTGGTGGTCGCTTTTATAGCGCAGCTCTAAGGCGACCGCTCCTCCGGTGCGCCGTAACCGAGCGAACGAACACAGCGTAAAATTAAAACGAACGCTGATCGCAGCGGGAGATGAAAGACGCGAGGAGGAAATAGGAGAGGAGAGTGCAGTGGAACCATGAGGAGAAAAGTGGAGGAGGGCATGGCGAAGGCGTGAGAAGAAAAGAATAGCGCTGCGACGATGGCTACGAGATGCTGCCGGAGTAGTGCTCGTCGTTTTGTAGATTTGTCGGTGGCGGCTGCTGTGAATCGCACCCACGTTCGGGCTCTCGCGATCTCCAGATCAGCGATCAAGTCGCACCACACTTCGCTAGGTTTGCAACGTGCGGCACGAGAAACATTGTCCGCGCCAGCCAATAAATGGGGAGATGAAAACACGTATACAGCTGCGCTCCAATTTCGCATTAGTATGTATCCTATTTGTAGGTGAGGTTTTAAATATTGGTTTAATTGCTCAAGTTCAAATGAGAGAATTGTGGGTGGCAGCTGTGGGACGCAACAACAACTTAGGGGATTTTGAAAGCGCTAGACACAAAGACGTTGACAAATCTCCCGTGAAACAAACCTTCGTACGCGTTGTGCGTATCGGCTTCTAGATGCTATTGAATAATGAATACGTCCGTTCTTGCATTGTCATTCTGAACGAAGATATATTCCGATATGTATATAAGTTTTACGTCTTGCCTGGTGGTTGTAAGATCCTTAGTAGTTTTAGTACAGACGCTGTGATTTTTTGTTTCGTTTTTGCAACTGGCCCTGCGACATAGTTATTTATTTAAATGAAGTCGTGGAGTACCTCCTCATGGCACAATTGCAGCAATTGCCTTGACGAGCTTATAACGTCCCATTCTTTTCGCCCACTTTTCTTGTTTAGGGGTGCCTAGAAGCCGCCAGCTGTATAATCCTGTGGCGTAGATACACTTATTAGAAATTATTGCCACTTTCGCTCACACAATCTCTCTTTGGTGTAAAAGCTGCTATTGTTTAGCGAAAGTGACATCCGGCGCCATGCTGCGTTCAAACGATGCCTCTCTATCTACCCGTTGCGCCGCACGGCAATACCACAGTGCATTGTAGTGAAATGGGCACACCATAAATAATATTTCCTAATTTAAATCAGTAAATATTTATGGGCCCGCCATTATTTAAAATACATATGTTTTAACGACTAAGACGGGCGCAAATTCAACATCTTAAAGAAATATTACGGCAGAGCTCTTCTCACGATGACTCTCGATGGTAATGCATTTGAGCTAAGTAGCGACAGGATACTTCCGAAATCACGTATATTAAAAATCTGCATTAGTCATTCTGAGAATTTCGTTGATTTGGCTATATTTGATGAGCTCCGGTACTGCCCCGCATTGCTATTACACTCTCTTGCAAAGGTCGGCCACGCACATGTTGGGATGACGACTGTATGGCCCCGACGCAGGCACCACGATTGAAAGACGAAGATAAAATGTCATCTATCGAATTGCAACGGCAGTATGATAACAAAGGCATAATGACGATGAGATGATGATTTTTAAATGGTGATGGTATGCCGACGGCAGCGTGACGACGACATCATGACAAAGGGTGACGACGAGTGATGACATGACGACAAATAGATGATGATGGTACAACCTCGACGGCATGATGACAACGGCTGCTACTGGCTAGCTGACAACGACCAAATGACAACAATCACATGAAAACAAGGGCATAATCTCGATTGAAAGTGGACACCTTCATTACGTTACAATTACGTAGAAAAACTGGCGTCGGTGGAACGACGATAGCGGTGGGATGACGACGACGGCATGACGACAATCGTATTGGGACGACTGTGTGGTGACGATGGCGTGAAGACGACCGCGCGACAAGATTCGATGACAAAGAGTGACAAAGATGACACTAACGCGACGGCATACAGCAACGGTGCGACACCAAATGCATGACGATGAATCTATAACGACGACGCAATGACGATGATGGCATGACAAAGATATGAGGACAATAGGTTGACGACGAATGTATTTGCGACAACGGCGTGACGACGACTGTAAAGCGACGACTGTATGGTAACATGGCGTGAGGGCGACGGCATGACGAGAGTCGAATGACGAAGCTGGGGTGAACGATGACGGAGAAACGGCCTCACGACGTAGTAGGACAATGAATGCATGACGCCTCTACGAAGATGATGGGGTAACGACGATACCATGGCGAGAGTCGGGTGACAAAGCTGGAATGACGACGATGAAATGACCACGATGGCATCACGACCGCAACGACATACCCAGTGGCCGAAGCTATTAGACAGCTTGGGCCACTGAGTCGGCGTAAAAGGCACGAAGATGACAGCCTGAAGAGAATCAGAAGATTAATCTAGGATGACGATGTTTGAACGACGACGTCACGACCACGAGCGCATGCGTAGTGGCTTAAACTGGTAGACAACTTGGGCCACTGGGTCGGCAGAAGAGGCTAGAACATAGATAAATAAGTAGATAGACAGATATATAAATAGATAGATATGCTCAAGACGCCTGAACTAGGCAAGGAATGCTAATCGCATTCAAAGGGCTTCGGGTACTCGCCCCGTATTGTCACTTAATGAACCACTGTTCTGACGTTAATAATTGGACGCGCAATGCACGCCCACGACTAAACTTATACTCACAATACTTATTAATGTGTTCGCATTCTGAGGATGCGTACCCGATTTTCGGGGAATATGTGTCTATATATGTATGGATGTATCTATGCTTATAAGTAACCGTTTTCCCGCGTATCTGGGTCACTGGGTATTCCGTGGTCGAATGGGCGACGCACCGTGCTGCTTTGCTGAATGGGCAACGAGCCATCGGGCCAACATGGTTCACTGAGTATGTGGTAATTTAAACATACGTGCCCCCTCTTCAACGAACCTCTTTCACGACGACATGAGTCACAGTAGATGCGGACTGGCTGGGTACCGCTGTTCGAACAAACTCTGACGCCGAATTGGAGCGCCGGGTATGTTTCGCTCGGTTTGTACTGGTCTTCAGAGAACCGCTTCGATGCTAATTTGGTTAAATGGATATGTGTCATTCATTTTTAGTGAAAGCATTTGACTCAAACTTTGGTAACTAGTAATGTGCCGCTCTACAGTGACAAAAATATCGCTTAAAATATCCCTATGCTGAGCGGACCCACGTCGATGCCATGTCAGAAGAGTTATTCAAGGACAACTACCCGAAGCATTAGCAGGCTGCGCCACAAATGCACTTAGTATATGCCACTTTCAGTTAACGCATTTCACGCCAAGGCTTAAGCAAGCTGTGCCACTGGGTATGTGCTGCTCTTCAATGAACATCTCACCAACCTGCGCCACTGCGTATGCGCTCTTGAGTGCGCGGCAAACGAGGGAACAATTCTTAGCGTTGGCAGACACTAGTATTCCACGCTTCGCATCTCGGAGGCTATGCGCGGACTTCTTGGCAGAGCCGCTAGGTGGTGCAGGGTGTCCAGAAAAAAAAGTGATATAGAAGTCCGGTAACCGCATGAGACGTTTCTCAGCGTTCGCCCGCACCGGCGCACCATGGACATTGGAGGCTACGCAGGCTTCGCGTCAGCAGCACCAGATGGCGCCGAGTGTTCTTAAATAAGCGCCAAAGAGGAATCTTGAATCTGCAGTCGCGTCATACATTGCTTGTTTCGGCGATGGCAATATATTGTGTCGCTACATTTATTCAATGCTAGTATTCAGCCACTCCCTCCCTCATGACTCCTACAATCTACCAATGGCCCTCAGTCTCCAGCAGTTGCGGAGCACTTGACCAATAGAACACTTTTATGAAATGTTGAGTTAGCAATTAGGAAGGTGCAAACTCAATGTATTGTAGTAATGGGCGACTTCAATGCGAAAGTTCGGAAAAAGTAGGCTGGTGAGCAAGCAATTGGCAACTACGGCATCGATTCTAGGAACACTAGAGGAGAGATGTTGGTTGAATTCACGGAAAGGAATAGGCTAAGAATAATGAATACCTTCTTCAGGAAGCGCAGCAACAGGAAGTTGACCTGGAATAGCCCTAATGGAGAGACAAGGAATGAAATACATTTCATACTCCACGCACTGCCACTGCCACTCCTCGCACTGCCGATACAAGCATAGTGCAGGATGTAGAAGTGTTAAGTAGGATAAACTGCAGTGACCATAGGTCAGTGAGGTCTAGGATTTCTGTCAATTTTAAGAGAGAAAGAATAAAGTTAGTGAAGAAGAAACAGGCCAACCTAGACGGAGTAAGGGTAAAAGCAGACCCATTCAGGCTGGTGCTCGCCAACACATATGCAGCTTTAGAACAAGAACATGAATACAACATAGAGGTAATGAATGAAACCGTAACTAGGCTGATCTCAAAAGCAGCAATTGAAGTGAGAGGTAAGGTACCAAGGCAACCAGTAGGTAAGGTCTCGATCTCTCGTGTCCGTGTCTTTTTTGCGCTGTGTTTTTGCCAATGAATCACCAACACGCCCAAGCGAAGGACCTAATAAAGAAACGGCAAAACATGAAAGTTTCAAACTCGGGAGATCAGAAAGAGTTCGCTGAACTCGATCTCGAAACTGATCCACAAGAAGAAAGTAAGGGATATCCGAAATTATAACGTGGAAAAGATTAAGGAAGCAGTAAAATATGGACGCAGCATGAAATCAGTGAGAATAAAACTGGGCATAGGACAAGGCAAAATGTATGCACTGAAAGATAAGCAGAGTAATATCATCATCAATTTCGATGACATAGTAAAAGCAGTGCAAGAATTCTATACTGACCTGTACAGTCCCCAGAGTAACCAAGCTACTTTCTTTCGAAGTAGGGATCAACAGCATACAGAGGCTCCTGCTATAACTAGTGATTGAAGTTAGAAGGGCCTTGAAAGACATGACCAGGGGAAAAGCCTTCAGAGAAGATGCAATAACAGTCGATTTAATCAAGGATGGAGGAGATATCATGCTTGAAAAGCTTGGGGACCTTTATACGCAATGTCCTCACGACTTCAAGTGTACCGAAAGCTGGAAGAGCGCCAACATTATGCTCATCGTTAAAGAATTGAAGAATTATAGACCCATTAGCTTCCTTTCAGTATTGTATAAAATATTGCCACCAGCAGTAGTGGGTACAGTGCTAAGAGGCAGGCACGGACAGGAAGGAAGAAGTGCGCGTGCTTCTCCGCCCGCTCCATAGCCAGCCCCCAGCGCCGTGTTTTTCAGGAGCCGCTACCCTCAATAAACGTCGCGTCGCCAGTTCTCTCACAAGGCACGTGACAAAGTGGTGGAGGTGCTGGGTATTCCTCGCCCATGTCGCAGACCCCTTCTGGCAGTGGAACCACTACCCCCGTGCCAATCGATACGCCGGTCCACCGGGCCAGCCGCAGGATCCGGGGACTGCCTCCTGAAGACCCCGCAGCGCTTCAGACCATCTCAACCGGTATGGAAGGCGCCGCAGTGACGAACCGGTACACGCTTCAAAATCCACGGGTTCCAAAGTCGTTCCATGGCAAGGCCTTCGAAGACGTCGAAGACTGGATGGCCGACTTCGAGCGCGTGGCCGAATACAATGACTGGGACGACAGAAATAAATTTCGAAGTGTCTACTTTTGCCTGGAAGACGGCGCGCTCACATGGTTCCAAAACCGTGAGCAGCAACTGACGTCGTGGCCTGAGTTCCGCCGTCAGTTACTAGATGCCTACGCCAGTGCTGATCGCCGCGAACGAGCCGAACGAGCAATCCAGGTCCGCGTTCAGCTTCCCAACGAAGTGTTACCACGTTCGTCGAAGATATGACGCTGCCTCTTCAGACGAGCAGACTCGGGAATGACCGAGGACAATAAGTTGCGTCACCTGATGCGAGGAGTGAAGGAGCAGCTCTTCGCTGGTCTTGTGCGGAGCCCTCCGAAGACTGTCGCCGAATTTTTATCTGAAGCTGTAAGTATGGAGAAGATGCTGCAGCAACGATCGAATTTCTATGAGCGGCAAGTGAACGTGACATCCACCACCGATATTTTCACGGCCACCAGAAGCAACGATGACCACCTTCGCGAACTAATCCGCACTGTCGTGCGCGAAGAAATACAGAAGGCTTTCGGCACGTCACAAGCGGTGGTGACGTGCCAAGCTCTATTGAGAGTGTCGTCAAAGATGAAGTTCACCAAGCGCTCCGGTCGACCTGTCCTCTTCCTTACACCGCGCCTGCACCTACTGAACATCGCCGTGCGACCTACGCGGAAGCCCTGAGACTCCCTGCACCAACCCCGCTGTTAGTTCACGCGGCTCATCCGGTTACGCTTTCATCTGCACAACCAGTACCATACATCGCAGAACGACGCGCGCCTCCAGCGTTTCCCTCCGCTGCTCCTCCCGCTGCGGTTCCGCAGGAGCAACCGGTATATTACGCCGACGATCGCCGCATGACCCCTCGGAAGTCGGATGTTTGGCGCACACCGGACCGTCGGCCTCTGTGCTTCCACTGCGGTGAGGCAGATCATTTGTACCGCCAGTGCCCATACCGACGTCTCGGGTTGCGGGGCTTTTCCACCTACTCACCGCCACCCCGACTTGCAATGGCCAACGACCTCGGGAGATAGGAAGATTACCTTGCTCAACAACGCATGCCACCGTCTACCGGGCGACAGTCCCGCTCGCCGTCACCACGGCGATTTTCACCACCGCCCCAGCGATATTCCGGCACACGATCACCAAGTCCCCGCCGGGAAAACTAACCACAGCGACCTTTGGGGGCGAGGCCGCTGACAGTCGACACGCTGAAGACCTCCGATCGACGCGAACGAGCGAGGACACCGATCCGACGTCAACTGCAGATGAACGGAATGACCGGCTTTCGCTCGACATACCGGTGGTGATCGACGGTTACGCGGTTAGCGCTTTAGTAGATACCGGTGCGGACTATTCCATCTTAAGCGGGAAGCTGGCGACGTTGCTGAAGTAATTACCCCTTGGAATGGCTCGCAGATTCGTACGGCTGGCGGTCACGTCGTTTCTCCACTGGGAACGTGCACGACAAGAGTTCGGATTCGAGGATCGACATTCGTGGCGAGCTGCCTTGTCCTACGCATATGCTCCCGTGACGTCATTCTCGGGGTTGATTTTCTCCAAGAATACGGCGCTGTTATTGACCTACGGGGAGGTGTAGTCACCTTCTCAGCAGACCGAGCACTCGACGGGTACGACCACAAGCGTCGAGACGACGCCCTTCGTGTCTCCACCGAATGTGTTACGCTTCCTCCGCGAACCAGTGTCCTAGTCGAAGTGATGTGCGGTGGAATGCGCGAAGGTGAAGTGGTCGCTGAAAGTAACTTATCGCATCTACTGATGCAAGGTGTTTGTGCTGCTAGAAGTGTGCTACAGCTTAGTGATGGCCGTTCTCAGTTGCTTGTCACCAACTTCAGTAACGAGCATCGACACCTGTTCCGCGGTACTTCGATAGCGTTTGCCGAGGAAATAGAGCACGTTGCTGAATGTTTTACCCCTGAACCAGTGAGGATGGCTGACAAGTCACTAGGCAACGTCGACATTAATTCAGAGTTATCTCCAGACAAACAGGTGGCACTGCACGAGCTCTTGCTTGAATTCAGGGAATGCTTCGCAAGCTCGTCTAAGGTACGCCAGACTTCAGTTACAAGGCACAGGATCATCACCTGCGACGACGCACAACCGATACGCCAGCAGCCCTACCGCGTGTCGGCAAAGGAACGTGAAGCGATTCGTACGCAAGTACAAGAGATGCTTGAAGATGGCGTAATCGAACCTTCTAACAGCTCATGGTCGTCCCCGGTCGTTCTTGTGAAAAAGAAAGACGGAACGCTACGCTTTTGCGTCGACTACCGGAAGCTCAACAACGTAACTAAAAAGGACGTGTACCCACTGCCGCGTATCGACGACTCGTTAGATAGACTGCGGCGTGCCCAGTACTTTTCGTCACTCGATTTGAAAAGTGGATACTGGCAGATCGAGGTCGACGAACGAGACCGCGAGAAAACTGCCTTTGTGACTCCCGACGGCCTTTACGAATTTCGAGTGCTCCCTTTCGGTTTGTGTTCTGCCCCAGCAACCTTCCAGCGAATGCAGGATACTGTCCTCGCTGGATTGAAGTGGCAGACTTGCCTTGTGTATCTTGACGACGTAGTTGTCTTTTCTGAAACATTTGAGCAACATCTTCATCGCCTGCGGCATGTGCTAGAAGCGCTCCGATCGGCTAATCTCACGCTTAAACCAGAAAAGTGTCACTTCGGTTATGAAGAGCTCAAGTTTCTCGGACACGTCGTCAGCGCCAAAGGAGTTCGACCCGATCTCGACAAACTTGCCGCTGTAGCAGCTTTTCCTCCTCCTGCCGACAAGAAGGCCGTCCGACGCTTCCTGGGCTTGTGTGCGTATTATCGCCGCTTCATCGACAACTTTTCGAAGATTGCGGAACCCCTGACTCGCCTTACCAGGGATGACACGCCATTTGCCTGGACGCATGAGCAACAGGCGGCCTTCGCTGAACTACGACAACGCATGCAGTCAGCACCCGTCCTGGCTCATTTTGACGAAGAGGCTGACACCGAGGTGCATACTGACGCCAGTAACATCGGCCTTGGCGCAGTACTCGTCCAACGTCAAGACGGCCTTGAAAGAGTAATAGCTTATGCTAGCCGCTCGCTGTCCCGTGCCGAGGCGAACTACTCTACCACAGAAAAAGAGTGTCTCGCGGTCGTCTGGGCGATCACGAAGTTTCGCCCTTATCTCTACGGCCGTGCCTTTAAAGTGGTGACAGACCACCATGCTCTATGTTGGTTGGCGAACATACGCGACCCTTCAGGCCGACTGGCACGATGGAGCTTGCGGCTTCAGGAATTTGACGTCACTGTAGTTTATAAGTCTGGCCGCAAGCACGAAGACGCCGACACGTTGTCGCGTGCTCCCGCCGAATCTGTCAGTCGACAGCCAGAGGACGACGACGGCTTCCTGGGCGCCCTTACTACGTCGGACTTGGTCAAATGGCAGCGTGACGACGCTGAAATTCGACCTCTCATCAACCACTTCGAGGGCCGTCACACATCCATACCACGCCATCTACGTCGCGTCTTGACGTCCTTCTGTCTACGAGACAATTTGCTCTACAAGAAGAACTCCCGCCCGAATGACCGAGCCTACCTTCTAGTAGTTCCCAAAGACTTGCGGGACGATATTCTTTTCGCTTGCCACGACGAGCCTACATCTGGCCACCTCGGCTCCTCACGAACGCTTGCTAGAGTGCGCGAGATGTATTACTGGCCCGGGCTTGCGGCAAGCGTAAAACAGTATGTTAAAGGCTGCCGTGAATGTCAGCGACGAAAGTCACCACCCCTGAAGCCCGCCGGGTTATTGCAACCCATCGAACCACCTCATAAGCCATTCGACCAAGTCGGCTTGGACATCCTTGGGCCTTTTCCCCTGTCAACCGACGGCAACAAGTGGGTGATCGTCGCCACTGACTATTTAACCCGCTATGCCGAGACGGAGGCGCTCCCACGAGCCACGGCTTCTGAGGTAGCACAGTTCTTCATGTGCCACATTGTATTGCGTCATGGTGCCCCATCCACTGTAATCACAGACAGAGGAACGGCATTCACGGCACAGCTCATGGACGAAATTTTTCAATTGAGCAACACCAGGCATCGCAAGACGACTGCTTACCATCCGCAGTCCAATGGACTTACGGAGCGATTAAACAAAACCATCACAGATATGATCTCGAGGTACATCGACGTCCAGCACAAAACATGGGATCGCATCTTGCCTTACGTGACCTTCGCGTATAATACCGCCGTACAAGAGACGACACGGTTCGCACCATTTCGCCTCGTTTACGGCCGCGAAGTACAGACGATGCTGGACGCTATGCTTCCGTGTCACGACACCGAGCACCTAACGACTGACGCCGAAGAATTTGCTGAGCGCGCTGAGGAAGCCCGCCAGCTCGCGCGGTTGCACATCGGTGAGCAGCAACATGCAGATGCACGGCGCTATAACATCCGTCACCGGCAAGTGCGCTACAGTCCCGGAGACCAAGTGTGGGTGTGGACCCCTGTTCGCCGCCGTGGCCTTTGTGAAAAGTTGATTAGCCGGTATTTTGGCCCATACAAAGTGCTGCGCCGCATTAGTGACGTGAACTACGAAGTCGTTCCAGACAGTGCGGCGCAAACACTGCGTAGACAACAACCTCGCCCTGACGTAGTTCACGTTGTGCGCATGAAGCCATATGTTGCGCGTTCGTGATTATTATTTTTTTATTCATCTTTCTACTTACGCTACTGTTTGCAACCTCTCTGTTTCTTGAGACTGTACCCGTCGCGCTTCCCCGCTGCTGTGTTTTTGTTTTTCCTCTAGCTGTGATTGTGTCCTTTGCACGAGCACCTGCCTTGCCCATGCTGTTTCCCCCTCCTTTTCTAAAACCCCTTCTTGAGCATCGAGCCGATGCTCTTTCCGAGGAAGGGGGGAAATGCCACCAGCAGTAGTGGGTACAGTGCTAAGAGGCAGGCACGGACAGGAAGGAAGAAGTGCGCGTGCTTCTCCGCCCGCTCCATAGCCAGCCCCCAGCGCCGTGTTTTTCAGGAGGCGCTACCCTCAATAAACGTCGCGTCGCCAGTTCTCTCACAAGGCACGTGACAATATTCATCAAGATAATTTCCAATAGAGTCGTGGCAACACTTGACTTCAGCCAACCAAGGGAACAGGCTGGCTTCAGGAAGGGATATTCTACGATGGATCATATCCATGTCATCAATCAGGTAATACAGAAATCTGCAGAGTACAATCAACCTCTCTATATCACTGTCATCGATTCTGAAAAAGCATTGGATTCAATATTGATACCAGCACTCATAGAGACACTGCGAAATCAAGGAGTACAGGAGGCATGCGTGAACATCTTGGCAATATATCTACAAGGATTGCACAACAACTTTGGTCCTCCACAAGAAAAGTAGAAATATACCTATCAAGAAAAGGGTAAGGCAAAGAGACACAATCTCTTTAATGCTATTCACTGCATGCTTAAAAGAAGTATTCAAGCTCTTAGACTGCGAAGGCTTATGAGTGAGGATGAACGGCGAATATCTCAACAACCTTCGGTTTGCAGATGACATTGTCCTATTCAGCACCAGTGGGCACGAATTACAGCTAATTATTGAGGACCTGAACCGAGAAAGTGTAAGAGTAGGGTTGAATATTAACATGAAGAAGACAAATATAATGTTAAATAGCCTGCCAAGATAAAAAGAATTCAGTATCGCCAGTCAGCCTCTAGCATCTGTAAACAAGTACGTTTATCTAGGTCAATTACTCAAAGGGGACCCTGACCATGAGAAAACAGTTTACAGATGAATAAAATTAGGTTGGAGTGCGTACGGCACGCATTGCCAAATCCTGACTGCGAGCTTACCACGGTCGTTGAAAAGAAGATAGTGCAATCATTGTATTCTACCGGTACTAACATATGAGTCAGAAACTTGGAGGTTGTAAGGAACGAAGCGACTGCGCGTCCGCCGGTAGCGGTTTATTGAACCGACTGCTCAAAGATGGCGCTAGCGCGAGCCTTTTTTTTTTTTTTCACGCGTTCTCTCCTCTTCGTCGTCTTCAGTTTTCATCACACTCCCGCGGCCGCGCTGCACGTGTGCGCCTCCAGGAGGTAAAGCCGCTGTATGGGACGTCGCACTTGCTGGCCGTTCGATAGTAGTATCAGGAAGGACCGCGCAATACCGTCTCTTCCTTGAAACGCCTTAACGACGCGGCCCATCTTCCATGCCATAGGCGGAGTGTTTATGTCCTCGACGACGACAAGATCGTCGGGCTTTAAGTTCGATGACGGCACAGGCTTGCTGTGGTGAGCAGAGCGCAGGAAAAGAAGGTATTCCTTCTTCCACTGCTTCCAAAGCCTGCGAAGCAGCTGTTCCCGATGCCGAGCTCGTCGTCGAAGGTCAGGCGCGTCAGCAATAAGAGCGGGGTTTTCTTGTTCTGTTGGCAAAGTGACGAGACGCTTGCCGACTAAGAAGTGTGAGGGCGTCAAAACTTCTGCGGATGTGACGTCATCCTCCAAGTAGGTGAGCGGACGGCAGTTAACTGCCGCCTCAACTTCAGCAAGCACGGTGAGTAGCTCGTTGTAGCTCAAGCTGCTCCGTCCCAGGCAACGCTTCAGTGCATCCTTAATTGTGCGGATTACACGCTCCCAGAAGCCTCCCCACCACGGCGCACATTCAGCAATAAAGCGCCATTGGATTCGGTGAGAGCTGGCATAGTCTTGAACGTTGTCTTTGACAGGGGAGCACAAATGCTTGGCGCTGCAGCGGAATGTTTTCGCGTTGTCAGAGTGCACGATAGCAGGAATTCCACGTCGTGCTGCAAAGCGTCTGAAGGCTAGCAAAAATGCTTGCGCTGTCATATCTGTGGTGAGCTCCAGGTGTACTGCCCTCGTCACAGCACAAGAAAAAACAACGATGTACACTTTTACAGTGGATGGTAATTCAGCACGACAATAGAGTGGCCCGCAGAAGTCAATTCCCACCACTTCAAACGGTGTTGCTTCACTAATTCTTTCCCTTGGCAAGGGTGCTACAGGGGCAGCTTCGGGAAGTAGGCGCCGTCGGCGGCATGCTAAGCACGCTTTCAGAACGCGCTTCACTGTGCGACGCCCCTTGAGGATCCAAAAGCGTTCCCGAAGGTCCAGGAGGGTGAGCTGAACTCCTCCATGTAGGAGCCTTACGTGTGTTGCATCAACCAAGAGGTCGGTGAACCGGTGATCTGAAGGAAGCAAGATCGGATGCTTCAATTCCTCTCGGTCGTTAAGCTGCTGCAGTCGGCCTCCTACACGAAGTAGTCTGTCACGGTCGAGAAACGGCTGTAGCGTCAGCACACTGGAGGTGTTGGGAACTCGTTGTTCTTCCTCCAAGGCCTTGACTTCGATTGCGAATGCGGAGTGTTGGACATGCCTCAACCAATACATCTCCGCCTGGTGCAACTCTGACGCCGTAAGTGGTCCGGTACAAGATGGCATGTTCTGCGAAGCGTTCCGACGAAACCGCATGATCCAAGCCGTTACTCGCAGTAATCGGGAGAGGCGTCCAAAGCTTGCAACCTCAAGCAATGGCTCGTGTGGGGGCGACGAGAGTACCACTACTGCGGTGGGGCAAGCGGATATCTCTTCACTGGTCTCGCTAGAAAGGGCCTCCGGTGAAGGAGCAGAACAAATATTCGCAGGCCATTGCAAATGGGGCTGTGACAACCACGTAGGACCGGTCCACCAGCAAAACTTGCGCGTCAATAACTGGGCTGCTACTCCACGCGTGAGCAAATCTGCTGGGTTGTCGGTGCCTGCACAGTGCCTCCAAGAATACCCCGAAGTCAAGCGTTGGATTTCGAGAACACGGTTTCTCACGAAAGTCTCCCAACGTCTCGCGTCAGCAGCAATCCAGTGTAGGGCTATCGATGAGTCGCTCCAAAACACGCCCTGACAGCTGGATGTCTCTGGAATTCCTCGGAGGTAGTTCCAAAGCCTGGCAGCCAACAGGCACGCAAGCAGCTCTAGGCGTGGCAGCGAGGTAGTCTTCAGCGGTGCGACCCTGCACTTGCTCATGAGCAGCTGAACCTTAACTGTTCCTCCTCTGATCTCGTAGCGCATGTAGACGGCTACGCCGTATGCCAGTGGGCTTGCATCGCAGAACAGGTGAAGTTCAAACGGTGAAATCTGTCGCGGATTGTGACAGATGACGCAGCGTGGAATTCGCAGCGAGGAGAGCGTTGGTAGTTCGGATGTCCAGCCTTCCCACTGTTTCTCGACGTCTTCCGGTAATGGCTCATCCCACGGTGAGTTCCTACGCCACAGCTGCTGGAACAATAATTTCGCTCGAATGATGAACGGAGCCATAAGACCTAAAGGATCATAGATTCTTGCGAATGACTGCAGAATGGTGCGTTTCGTGGCTGAGTGCGCAGCGACATACTCGGAAACGGCTTTGGTGGTAAGCACGATATCGTCAGCTTCGCGGTCCCATACTAAGCCAAGCAGCTTTGTTGTTGCTTTGGCTTCTCCAATGGTGTCGAGAGAAGTGTTGTCCTTCAGGAATTGATGGCAAAGAACGCTGGAGTTGGAGCACCACTTTCTCAACTCCATACTTGCATCTGCTAAGATGGCTAATGCAGCACGGTAGATTTCGAGGGCCTCTTCTTCAGTGGAAGCTCCTATGACGAGGTCGTCCACGTAGAATGATGTCTTTAGGCGTGTAGCTATTATTGGCTGAGCCCTTTTCCACATTTCGAAGTGATGCTGCAAAGTAGCAGATAGAAGGAAAGGGCTAGACGACGCTCCGAAGGGCACACGAGTCATTCGCCATTCGACGATGGAAGGTATTTTCCCCTCGTCGCCGGGCAGTCGGTCAACCCATAGAAAGCGGAGAGCGTCGCGGTCTTCAGGTCGGATTGAAATTTGAAGGAAAGCCTTCCGGATGTCCGCTGTCAGGATAATTGGGTTCATCCTGAACTGTACAAGCAGTTGCAAGAGCTCGGCACCAAGTTTCACCCCTTTGTCCAAGATATCGTTGAGCGATGACTCGCCCCGTTCATGGGAAGAGGCGTCAAACACTACGCGTATCTTCGTAGTGATAGCTTCCCGACGGATGACTGCATGGTGCGGAAGGTAGTAAACCGTCGCTTCGGGTTCTCGAGAGGTGTCGACACGTTCGGCGTGACCTTCTTTGAAGTACTCACTGATGGTGCGGTCATACTCCTGGAGTAGCTCCTGTTGTCCGTCGAAGCGCTGAAGCTGGCGTCTGAGCCGGTTTTCGGCGACACTTCGATTGGTGCTAGTCAGTCTTCCCTGGTGCCTTATCATCAGAGGAACCACGTAACGTCCAGCTTCCTTGTGCACGTACTGTGTGAACTGAGTCATTGCCGTTTGGTCACAAACTCCAGCGGTATCCTGAGGGTCGGTTATCCCTATTGCATCGAGTCGCCACATCTCCGTCGGGTCAGCAATGTCAGGTTCGGCTTGCCCATTCCGCTCACACGCAAGGAATAGGGCAGATGCGCTGCAGTTCCAATTAGGCAAGGCATTGGCGGGCCTTACTGGGTAGACGCCTTGCACTAGCCAACCGAAGACCGTCTCAACCGCGCATAGATCGCTGCGTAGACGTTCTATTCTTCCGGTCACTATGCGCCAATAGCAATCTGATCCTATAAGGACACTGATTGTCGGTATCGGCCGATCGCCCAGTCGATTATCATCTGCGACAAACATCTTGCGTTCACGCAACTGTGCGAGGAGATCTGGTCCGATGGCTGGAGTCTTCACGGTGCAGACTTCCGGTACCTCCAACGCATCTACGGTGACGCTACGTGAGTCGAACCGACTATGAAGTTCGAGCTTGACACTTCGACAGCTGTAAGGGCGGGAACACTTAGAAGTGCCAAACGTCCAGAGAGAGAGAGGTCTTCTGTCCCGAGGGAAGGCAGGTCGAGCCTTTTGGACAGGTCGCGTCGAATAAAGGTTCTCTGGCTGCCGGTGTCAAGCAGTAGTCGAACTAACACGGAATTGTGTTTTCCGGACGCCCAAACTGTGGCCGTTTGCATCAAGACAGGTGCAGACATATCACTACTAGCTGGAGCACTTGTCACTGGCGGCTTGACACTTTTCGTTGGATCATGGTGGACAAGTGGATCCCTGCTCTCCGGAGACGGGTAGTTGCGATCTTGGTTCCATATGGCGCAAAGTACGGAAAGGTGACGTTTCGAGCATAACTTGCACTTGATCCACGCGGCGTTGCGGCACATTCGTGCTACATGGCCCTCTCTGCCACATTTAAAACAACAGTTCTTTCCAGCAAGCCGGCGTCTGATCTCGTGGGCTGACAAAGTGGCGTGGCAGTCCTTTATGGTGTGGTCACGGTCATCACACAGTACACAGCAGGGATGCTCGTTCGATGCTGATCCTGCGGCCAAGGCTAATGCTGACGGTACCGGCGGTGGTAGACAAGGTCGGCACCGCCCTTGTCCCGCGGAGGTAGTTTTCGGTAGGCACCTTGAACGGGAGGCGTGGCTCTCTTCTCTGCTCTCGACTTGCACCTGCAGGAACTTCATGACCTTTCTCACCTCCTCTTGCCGCGACCTCGGAGTAGCCCCGTCATCGGGCTCAGTCTCCTTCATGCGTTGACGGTAGAGAATAGCGATATCTTCGGGAAGCGATCGCATAAGAACGCGATGAAGGATGACCGCGTATTCTGACGCTGGAACGCCGAGGCTGTCGAGGCAGCTTGTACGAAAGTGCACCTCTTCGTAGAGTTCCCGCAGCTGCGATACTTGAGAAGAGCGATCAATGGGCGCAATGGCAAGTAAACAGTCGATGTGGTCGTCAACGAGGGCGGTATGACGGCCGAACCTCTCTTGGAGCAATTTCACTGCTACAGCGTAGTTCGCTTCCGCCAGACGCACACCTTCGATTGCACGCTTCGCTGTTCCGGTTAAGTATGATCTTAAGTACGAAAATTTCTCGATGTCGGACAGCTCGCGGTTGTTATGGATCGTGGCCTCGAAATGTTCCCAGAAGCCCTGCCACTCGCGAAGTTCACCGGAGAAAACGGGTACCTGTAGTTTCGGTAGGGCAACTCGGTGTAACGGTGCTCGGGAACTTGCTTGAGTGGAGACGCCTTGGGTGGCGGTGTCGCTCAGAACGCTCTGTGTGGCGCTGTCTCCGGCTCTTGCAGCAGAATTCAGAATGAAGCGGACCCGGCTCATGGTGTTGCGGATCTTGTCGTGGTACTCCAGAGCGACGGTGGCTTCCGCCTCATACTCGTCACCATCGTCCATGAGGTCGGCAATCATCTCGTTGAGCGCTGCTAGTGCCGAGTCCTTGTCCTGCAGGTCATCCAGAATAACTTGCAGGTCGGATGGCGAAGGATGCTCGGCTTGTAGCGCTTCGGTAGCGGACGAGATGAGCCTTGTAGCAGCGGCTCGAAGTACGCCTCTGCTGCGTCGCAGTCGATCCATCGTCGGTGCAGGACGCCAGTCGTCTCCCGGGTTTCACGGCACCATAAATGTAAGGAACGAAGCGACTGCGCGTCCGCCGGTAGCGGTTTATTGAACCGACTGCTCAAAGATGGCGCTAGCGCGAGCCTTTTTTTTTTTTTCACGCGTTCTCTCCTCTTCGTCGTCTTCAGTTTTCATCAGAGGTTAACAAAGAAGCTCGAGAACAAGTTGGACCGCACAAAGAGCGATGTAACGAAAACTTTTAGGCCTAACGTTAAGAGACGACAGGATGAGAGCGGTGTGGATCAGAGAACAAACGGGGATAACCGATATTCTAGTTGACATTAAACGGAAAAAATGAAGCTGGGCAGGCCATGTAATGCGTAGGGTAGATAAACGGTGGATCATTAGAGTTTCAGAATGGATTCCAAGAGAAGGGAATCGCAGTCGAGGACGGCAGAAAACTAGTTTGGGTGACGAAATTAGGAAATTTGCAGGCGCAAGCAAGACAGGGGTAATTGGAGATCACAGAGTAAGGTCTTCGCCCTGCAGTGGACATAAATATAGGCTGATGATGATGATGATGATGATGAAACGCATTTGCGTTGACAGTCTTCGGGAGATGGATTTCGCTGATTCTTTTGTTTCTTTTGTTTTGAAGCGAAAGCATCATTACGTTACATCGGGCTGCCGTCGGCGTATCAAACCACAAGAGAGCATTTAGGCTCGTTTAGATTCCGGTGGTATCGTTGCTCACACTTTGCCTTGTATTATTTACAAAATTATTCCTCGTATGTTTGAATATGAAAGCCCACATACAAATATCAGGAAAGAAAACGCTGGAGCGCATGCCTTTTATGCTAAATATTGTTACGAGGCATTGCGTATGAGCCTGCCATTAAAGGACCGCTGTGCTACGAGAAGAGGAAGAAGACGGGACATGCTTCGTGAGATGCTGTCAGCATTCTCTGATAGCAGCAGCCTGTATATATTGTCCCTCCTGTGTGCTTGTGAATCCCCGTGACAATTTGGTGGAGGTGCGGGGTACCAGAAGACGCGCTGTACAACGGAGCTCCGCAGTGGTCGTCGAGTCGGGGTCATCATTATGACAGACGAGACCACGACCACGCCGCCTGCGCTGGCCAGTGCGATGCCTGCACCAGCGCCGACCACAACGTCAACGATCGTCGTTACGCACCCTAAAGACCCGGGAACGTTCTGCGGTACGGATGAAGTTGACGTCGATGATTGGATTGCCAATTATAAACGCATCGGTGAGGTCAATCGTTGGTACCCGACGATGATGCTGTCGAACATGCTGTTTTACCCTAAAGGAACGGCAAAGGTGTGGTTCGATAACAATGAGGCAGAGATTGGAAGTTGGGACACCTTCAAAACAAAATTTAGTGCCTTGTTTGGGAAGCCCATGGGTCGAAAGGTGGCCGCTACGCAAGAGCTGTCCATCCGCGCTCAGACGTCCACGGAACCATACATCTCCTACATTCAGGACGTCTTGGCTCTTTGCCGTAAAGTGGACATGAACATGACGGAGTCGGACAAGGTTGGTCACGTACTAAAGGGAATCGCAGACGATGCGTTCAACCTATTACTGTGCCGAAAGTGTGCGACCGTCGACGCAATTATTGAAGAATGCCGGCGTTTTGAGCAGGCCAAAAGTCGGCGTATTGCGAGGTCATTCGCTCGGCTACCGAACACCGCCCCGACGTCATCATGCGAAGACGGACAGGCCTCTCGTCTGCAGTCATCGCCACCGTCGGAAATTACACGAATCGTCCGTCGGGAAATCGAAGCTATTGCTCCTGCTCTCCCCAACAACGGCCACGGCGATTTTCACGTGCCGGCCGTTTCCCTGGTCCAGTCCATTGTGCGGGAGGAACTCGGCAACTTGGGTTTCGCCGTCTGCACCGTTGCTCAATCTCGGACAACCGAATTTCGCCCTAGGTCACCGCCTCGCCCGAGATCACCGCCCCAGGAACAACGGTTTTATCCGCGCTCCCGTAATCCGGCTGAATGGCGGACGGCAGATGATCGGCCGATTTGCTTCCACTGCCGCCGTATCGGTCACGTTGCGCGCCATTGCAACAACCGTTGGGTGTCGCCGTTAACCCGGGATGACACTGCTAGCCGCACCGACAACTACCGCCGTTTTCAGCCCGCTCAGCCATAACAACCGTACCACACTGATAGCTACCGCCGCTTCCAGCCTTTTGAGCCGTACAACGTCGATGCCACCCCTACGCCGCACAGCCGTTCCCCGTCGCCCCGAGGTCATCAGTCTCGTTCGCCGCCAGCGCGTCGGCCGTCGTCTCCTTCGCCTCTTCGACGACGTCCGACATCGCCGCTCAGCCTTCAACAGGGAAACTAAGGGATGCAGCTCTTAGAGGTGACGCTGCATCTTCGACTTGCACCTCGAATCCTCTCCTCGTATTGCCGACGCGACAAAACTTGATCGACGTTGACGTTGACGGCTTAACTGTTCCCGCAGTCGTCAATAGTGGGGCACAAATATCCGTGATGAGTAATCACCTTCGTCGTCGCCTTAAGAAAGTACTTACCCCCGCCGCTACTGGTATTATTCGCGTCGCTGATGGAAGAAGTCCCGTAGTCATCGGAATGTGCAGAGCTCGCATCACCATCGCCGGTCACCATATATCTGTTTTGTTTACGGTTCTCGAGCAATGCCCCAACGACGTCATTCTCGGACTTGATTTCTTGTCGGCCTATGCCGCTCTCATTGACTGTGCAACCGGCATCCTTCAACTTGAGCTTCCTCAACTGGCGGATGATCCAGATTTACCGTCACACCGCTTATGCTCTGTCGATTATGTTCGGTTGGCACCGCAAGCCGCCACGTGTGTTGCCTTGACGACGGCATCTCCAGTTCCAGACGGCGACTACATAGTATCTCCACTAGTTGAAGTACTGTTGACCAGAAATATTGCTGTGCCACACACCCTCGTGACTGTTGTCGACAACGACGTCCAGCTCCCGCTTCTGAACTTCAGCAACTCGACTCAAGCTCTCCCGCAAGGCATCTCAGTGGCAACGTGTCTGCGCTTGATGAATGTGACGTCGCGGCACTAGACGCGGACACTTGTTCATCCTTTCTCGCAAGTGGTCCGGCAAGTCCACTCCCCGACGAAATTACCACGATGATTGCCCCTGATCTTCCGACTTGTCAAGCCACGGAACTCCACCACCTCCTAACGACCTATAGGGATATCTTCGACTTCGATGACCGCCCTCTCGGTCAAACGTCTCTCGTAAGTCATCGAATACATACCGGAGATGCTATTCCTATCAGACGGCGACCCTATCGTGTGTCCCATTGCGAAAGCCAGGTCATACAACGAGAAGTCGACAAGATGATCTATCTCTAAAGACGTCATAGAGGCTTCAAGTCCGTGGGCGTCACCTGTCGTCTTGGTCAAAATGAAGGATGGCAGCTGGAGATTTTGCGTCGACTATCGTGCCTTAAACAAAATAACGCGCAAAGACGTATATCCGCTGCCACGGATCGATGACGCCCTGGACTGTCTTCACGGTGCGAAGTATTTCTCATCCATCGACCTGCCCTCGGGTTACTGGCAGATTTCTGTTGATGACTTGGATCGAGAAAAGACTGCCTTTATCACACCGGACGGCCTCTATCAGTTCAAAGTTATACCCTTTGGACTGTGCAACGCCCCCGCAACGTTCGAACGCATGATGGACTCTATCCTTCGTGGCTACAAATGGTCTATCTGCCTCTGCTACCTAGACGACGTAATTGTGTTTTCGCCAACGTTTGAAAGTCACCTTACTCGTTTGGTGACAATTCTAGCGGTCTTTCGTCGAGCAGGACTCCAGCTAAACTCCAAAAAGTGTAATTTCGGCAGACAACAAATCACTGTGCTTGGTCATCTTGTAAGTGCTACAGGTGTCCAACCTGACCCCGCCAAGATTAGCGCTGTTAAGAACTTCCCTGTGCCCTCGTCTACTAAAGCTGTTCGGAGTTTCGTTGGATTATGCTCCTACTTCCGCCGTTTTATACGCAATTTCGTCATCATAGCCCGACCCCTCACCGACCTTCTCAAGAAGGACGTGCCCTTCTCGTGGGGCCCCGACCAAGCAACCGCATTCTCGGCGCTGACCAACTTGCTCACTTCACCGTCTATCTTGGCTCACTTTGACCCATCCGCGCCTACTGAGGTTCGCGCAGATGCTAGTGGGCATGGAATCGGCGCCGTCCTCGCTCAGCACCAGCATGGCCACACACGTGTTATTGCATACGCCAGCCGCCTGCTCTCCACATCAGAACGGAACTATTCTATCACAGAGCGCGAGTGCCTTGCATTGGTTTGGGCTGTCGCAAAATTTCGCCCGTATTTGTACGGCCGCGCATTCTCGGTTATTACCGACCACCACGTTCTTTGTTGGGTGTCCTCGCTCAAGGACCCAACTGGTCGCCTTGGTCGCTGGGCTCTGAGGCTACAGGAATATACCTTTGGGGTACTTTATAAATCGGGTAGGCTACATTGCGATGCCGATTGTCTTTCGCGCCATCCTATGGACCCTGCTAGCCTCGCCGACCATGCGCATGATTCCTGTCTGCTGGCCATCTCTGATCTACGCGACATCGGCAACGAACAGCGTCGGGATGCAGCCGTAAAGCTCACCATTCAACGACTCTCTTCTGCGCGTTCCGACCCTGCTCTAAGCCAGTATGTCCTACGCGATGACGTCCTTTACCGTCGCAACATGAAACCTGACGGGCCAGAATTCTTGCTAGTTATTCCCCGACACCTGCGCACCACCATTCTTCAACATCTACATGATGCTCCAACTGCCGGCCACCTGGGCGTTTCACGCACCTACGACCGCGTGCGACAGCGGTTCTTTTGGCCTGGCTTATATCGTTCGGTGCGCCGATACGTTGCTGCCTGCGAACGCTGTCAACGCCGCAAACGTCCTGCTCTTCCTCAGGCTGGCCTGCTTCAACCTGTCGACATTCCACCGGAGCCTTTCTTCCGCATCGGCCTTGACTTGCTCGGACCTTTCCCTACGTCCGTATCCAGCAACAAATGGATTGCCGTCGTAACTGACTACGCCACCAGATATGCCATCACGCGCGCCATGCCCAGTAGCTGCGCTACGGACGTTGCAGACTTTCTGCTCAATGACGTCATTCTTCGACACGGAGCTCCGCGTCAGCTTCTTACGGATCGTGGACGCTGTTTCCTTGCAAAGGTCAGTGACGAAATTCTGCGTAGCTGCTCTACTGAGCATCGCCTTACGACAGCCTATCATCCACAGACCAACGGTCTTACCGAGCGGCTCAACCGAACTCTCACGGATATGCTGTCCATGTACGTCTCTACTGATCACCGCGATTGAGACGCCGCCCTACCCTACGTTACTTTTGCCTACAACTCGTCCCGACATGACACTGCCGGCTATTCGCCGTTCTTTCTCATGTACGGCCGCAACCCTGCGTTGCCCTTCGAGACGCTCCTTCCTGCTGATCCATCCGTACCAACCGCATATGCTCAGGACGTCCTCTCCCGAGACAGAATGGCTCGCCAGGTTGCTCACACTAGGCTGTGTGCGTCGCAGGCCTCCCAAAAAGAGCGCTATGATAGCCGGCACCACGAAGTAGAGTACCCTCCTGAATCTCTGGTCCTACTCTGGACGCCGTCTCGACGCCAAGGCCTGTGCGAGAAGCTCCTCCCTCGCTACACAGGACCCTACAAGGTTCTCCGCAAGCTCAACGATGTTGACTACCTCATCACCCCGCTCCGAGATCGCCCATCTTCTTCTTTTGCGTCTGCTGCTGATGCTGTCCATGTGTCGCGGCTAAAACCCGACTACACCAGCAGTGCTGACTCATTTTAGAAGGCGCCGTGACGGCGCTCAGTCCGCCGGGGGTGATGTTACGAGGCATTGCGTATGAGCCTGCCATTAAAGGACCGCTGTGCTACGAGAAGAGGAAGAAGACGGGACATGCTTCGTGAGATGCTGTCAGCCATTCCCTGATGGCTGACAGCATCTCACGAAGCATGTCCCGTCTTCTTCCTCTTCTCGCAGCCATTCTCTGATTACGAGGCATGTTTTGAGGCAACAACAACAACAACATTCTCTGATAGCAGCAGCCTGTATATATTGTCTTTCCAGTGTACTTGTGAATCCCCGTGACAATATTCTCAAACTTAATATTAAAGTGCGAGACAAAACATTGACAGCCACTTTAGCATACGCCAAAGAGGATCAAAGCGAAAGTCTGTACGCTCAAGTGACATTCATTAAATTACTGACATTCTCATTCGAATGCATCGTTACTTTTGAAGCGAAATCTCCATTACGCTACCTCGGGCAGCCGTCAGCGACTCAACAGTTTTCACCTTGAGAGCTAGAGGTCAAACCACAAGAGAGCATTAAGGCGCGTTTATAGTCCGACGCTATCGGCACGCGGGCGAGCGTCATTAGACGCCGGGCGCGTTCGGAGCGCATTGGTCGCGCGTCCGATTACGTTGGCGGCGCCAGTACGTCGAACCATCGGTCGAACTATAGCCGTTGTTGTTCTCGCCAATGTGACATAACCTGTGAGCGCGTTCACGCTACCTCGAACTATATTTAGGCCTTTACGGAGCCCTGAATGGAGACATTGTCGTCGTTTCCCGAGTAAAGTTGGGCCCGTCTTCGAGTTGCAACCAAGTCTCACTACTTTACTGTTAACCGCAGTGTCTTCATAGGCATATAAAATAATGAATAAACACTGTATTTATTTCAAACATGTCTGTATATCATTGCGAAACCACACCTCGGAAACAGATCGACAATGGGCCTAGCCAGGGCAGTGAAGATTTCGTAATCAACCAGGGTTAACGAAAGCTAAGCCACACCAATGTTTTTTGGCATCCTTCACTATCGGCCACCTTTGTCACAACAAAAAAATCTACATGGCATTGATAAAATCATAAGGACGTTGTATACCCGATATTTTAAATACGAATCAAATTGTATTAATTATTAGATTTCATTCAGGAGTTTACTACTCGAAGTTGTCGAATATTTGTTCCAGTTTTAATATTATGGATGCAAACACTAATTACAGTGTGCTGGGAGAAAGAAAAATACAAGTTCTGTAGCCACATGTCTTTGGCATGCTGAAATTGTGTTGTATGTGTATTTAAATAAATTGAAAGTCAAGTCAAGTCGAGTGAAATGGAGACTTGCTACGGAATGCACTGTAGGAGAACCACAATTACCCCTATATGCGTCAGTTCTTGGATCAATACATTAAGAAGGTGATCTCGCGCACAATAGCTTCCTCTCGTTGAATAAACATATCTTGACTTACGCAGCATAATAATTGGTCGTCTTGATCTAGGCAAAGCAATTTATTATTTGTTAAATGTCACCATGTTCGCACTCATTTAAAACAATCTGAGCCTCTGCAGAGCCGCAGATTGTTTTACTGCAGTTGGCTCAATTGTGCCCTCGTATCAGACGTGATGGGCTGCGGGGTTGCCAGAAGCAGAATCCCAATCCTGTAAGGCACATTATTGAAATGGTAGTCAGAGATACCCCTAGACTATGGTATGTGCTATATTAATTGGAAAAACGGAACGTTGCATCAATGACCGACTGAAGGAGCATGCTAATATTCTTGGTAAGTGGGACAATGTGCTCCTTCATGCGCACTGTACGGCCTGTCCTTGTGAACCACGCTTTAAGCAAGTATCGATTCTGGGCAAAAGTGCGGACAAGACTTCCGGAGAGTTGTTGGAAACTTTCTTTATTAAAAAGAAAGAGTCGGATTGTGTAAGCGATACATCTATTACATTGTATTCGGCAGAAATGTGCTTTCTTGAAAAAATGTTATCATGAACATGTTGCTTTATGTCACACCTTGGCTCTCTGCGCACGCGCGGAAGTTAAACTTATTTCCCTATGTTCTGACGCGGTCATTAAACACTTGGTAGTTTGGCGCTTCCCTGTCTCCTCTTTTCTGTCCCCTTTTCACGAAATGTATTTCGCGCCACATTCAAGTATACCTAGGAAATGTGTTGATTATCTGCATCGCGTAAGAGAATTTTTGTGTAACTTTTGTTTGCGCAGTGCCGGCAACTACACAAAAACAGGGAGAAAAGCGACAGCCTCCTACCGTCTATACATCGTTGTTTGTAAAATGGGTGAGAAGATTCTTTCCTTTGTTATTTAACTTAACCGCATCAGTGCTTAACCGAGTCAGTGCTTTGGCCACCAGGGGGGGGGGGGGGCTATGTTATGAGCTATGCACCTATCCTGCGGACGAAATAGAAGTGGCAAAGCAGACGTGAAAGAGAACGAGCTGTATCCCGACCCACCATTTTTGTTGTTGCGGTGTCCCTCGCTGTCACTAGTAAATATTGGATATAAACCCTTTTTGACATCTCCCCGTAACAATATGCACGCGTGCTAATCAAAACACAATCTCGCTTGTATCCTGCTCGGACAGTTAAGGGTAACCTGCCCGTCAACCATGAGCGATAATAAGGGAGTGACAAAATGCTCTTCCACAGTTTAGTTCCACCTTTCTTGGCGAAATTGATGAAAACGTATGCTAGTGCAGTATTTGGCAGAGTAAGCATTGCGTATCTCAGGAATCGATTACGGGCTCCTTGGATGACGGGCTTGAAGTCATCCATTCCACAAAATCATTCGCCCAGGTAAAGATAATTCATAAAGTAATTATGGAAAGTAAACTAAGTACTACCTCAAGTTATTGCAATATGTTTGAATCTTTTGTAAAGAAATCACGAGGAAATCATTTAGACATCACATCTTCCCAATTAATAAGCGCAATATGTGCAATCTTTTTCCTAGACAGCCTCTATAATGGGTGTTCTATTACGTATGTATACTGGCCCGGCAGTTGGGTAGCTGTCGCGTTGCGATGCTGAGCACAAGGTCGCGAGCCCTCTCCCGACCATGCGGCCGCATTTAGGCGGGCACGTAACTCAAAGACGCTCGTGTTCTTAGATTCAGACTCGCATAGGTACACATGGGCCACTCCACCACTGCGTCTCCTACATCCTAAGTTTCGCTTTCGGACGGTAAACTCATGACTAATTCAATCATTGTGTATGCAGGATCAGTACCAGTGTTAGTGCTTGTTTTAAATTTCTTATGAAACCAACATACTTGCATATACTTCATTGAAACCTATTTTCGCATCGAGCGAAGTACTGCGGATGTTCTCTGTTATGCTGAGGATGATAGAAGACGCTACATCACTGGGCCATTTCAGAAATAGTTATCATTTCATAAAGAGCCTCTCCGCAGAATCGGGCATCCGAAACAAGCGCGGTGCGTATATAACACGCTGACGATTGTGTCAACAAAGAATCAAACGGCTTCGTGGTGCGAAAAAAGCTGTAATTTTAAATGAAAGCCATAGTGCCCTTCTACTCAATTGAGACCCTATCCTGCAGGAGAACGAATGTCCCTTGTCTGACCACGTTTAAGTGAGACGCATTGCCTGAAACGCTACCAAATATGGCCTACCACTTCAGAAACCATCCGAGATAGAACGCGGAATAGTGCCGCCGGAAACAAAGAATATCATGGAGGAGCGGCTCATGTCGTAAATATGACGCGGTTGCTCGGCTTCGGTGTGGGAGAAGGCAGAAAACGATCGTCGCTTTCAAAATTTACGATAACGTTTGGAAAGGGCCTTTTTAAGCGAAACAAGAATCTGCCATTCATGAATGCAGTATGTTGACATGGAGACGACATATGCACTCAACGGTGGTGCAGGGTGTCCAGGGGTGTCATGCATTAGTCAGCGCTGCGTCAGTTCGCTGCGTTAGGCTTGGTAAGACTACATTACTGGTACAGAAAATTCTTCTTCGTTCTTGTTTTTCCCACGAAAAAAAAGTTATTACACCTTACGAAATACCTTGCATTGTGCATACATAGTTCCTTTTATTGTAGCAGCGTGTTATTTTTCTTCTTCGAATTTTTGTATTTCTTATCAACAATCAATAAAAATATCCACGCCTGCCTGGGCCACGTGTTAGCCTGCAGTATTCTGTAAATAACCTAAATATTAATATTAAAAAGTAAAATAAACGACTGTTTCAAGGCGATACAAGCATAATAGGCACCTCATGCTAAGCAAACTCTGCAACTTAATACACTGTGGTGCAAATTATACGGCTCTTAGCGATCATTTTGCAATTTACTGAATTCATATGTCAAACAGAAGCACCAATCAAATTCAGATATACATTCCCAACGTATACATTCACATACGATTTCGTGCATCCAAGAGAAAATGGGGACATTGATTAAAATGACAATCTATGCAAGTTTATCTATTTATTTAGGATACCTTACAGGGTCTGAAGCGTTGAGTAAGGGGGACGTACAAGGATAGTATAAGAAAATGCGAGATGCACAGGGCAAAAAGAGAGCTAGGTCTAAAAGACATAAGTACTAGGCACACAATATTATAAGTAGAACATTTTGCTGGGCAAGTTGGTTGACATCTGAGGAAAGCATGTTTGCGCTAACAGGCAAACAAATTGGTTTCTACTGGAAAAGTAGAAAAGGATAGCTCGCGCGGTGAAACAGACGTTTCAGTGCCCGACCTATCCTTTCCTACTTTTCTTTCCAAGTCTTTCTTTTCCTGTTAGCGCAACCATGTTTTCCTCACACAATATTATCATTGGAGGTACACAATATTATCATTATCAGTGATTGTACACAAACAGCCCAAGAACAGCGCAATAGCATAGAAACACAATATGGTACACAAGTAAGCCTTATTGTTGTCTTGATGTGTTTGAAGATATTTGCGCAGCTGAAGATGGGATGGTTGCAGATAGATGCGATCATACCGGGAAGATCATTCCAAAAAATGATGGCACGTAGAAGAGCTGATCAGTTAAAGGGTTATGTTCTTTCGTGTATGTGCCTTATGTTTAGGGATTATGTACGTCGTCTTAAATGCCTGAGGACGCTTCAAGAAGTAACGGAGATGGCCTGGCGCTGTAACAATATTGGTGAAATAAGCCGAAAATTGCAAAGGCGGGAGGAATGTCTCATGACTCGAGAGAAGTATCAAATTTGATCTGTGATATGTTCTAATAGGGACTGTTATGGTGGTCGCAAAATAAAATGTTGCACCTTCATCTAACTCAAGGGAAAGTTTGGCTGTCGTGAAACAACTTCTCAATAAATTTTGATCAAAGGCAAATTTTCAGGAAAAATATGATGTCAGATACCATCGCGAGTTTAGTAGACGCTCGTTCGTGCACTTGCAAATAATTATGTGATTAGCCTTCTTTGGGCATATCACCAAGTTTGCGCTTTGTGTCTATGTATGTATGCATGTATGTGTGTGTGTGCATGTATGTGTGTGTGTGCATGTATGTATGTATGTATGTATGTATGCATTATGTACGTATGCATGTGTGCATGTATGTCAGCACCTAACCTCTTTCCCGCCAACTTGGGTCCATGGTATTTGGCGCTCTTCAACGAACCTTTTTGAAACCTAATTGGGTCACCAGACACGCCCTCTTTTCAAGTTTTCAGTTTTCATATATGAAACACGTAATAAACAGTTACGCAGCAATCATAAAATTATTGGCAATCGTATCAAAATCCCCAATCATCTCTAAATGACGGATACACCGCCGATTTTCATTTTTCTGGTCTCCACTAACGTCCTACACCATTCACTGACCCAAGTAACACAGAACGTTGTGTAAACGTTGCTTGATCATAACAAATGTCAGGCAACGTTAAACAGCCAACCTCAACGTTGAACGTACGTTGCCAGCTGTACGTTCAAGTGATGTCACAAATAAATGTCACAGCAACATCCCGACACCCACGTTGTGTCAACGTTGCATGTAAACATCAATTTACCGTGTAAATGCTATCAATGAAGCAACGTTACAAAACAGCACGTTCCCGAAACGTGGCCGGATGTCACAAATATTGACATTAATGTGATGCCAGGCTGCTGTAGCATTTCGCATGTGTGCGTTCATGCAATTATAAGATATTTTCATTCTCAACTCAAAACTCATCTTTATCATACAGTGAGGTATGGAGATGTATAGTGGTTATGCAGTAATTAATATTTTCTAAGAAATACCATGTTAAATTATGTGTATTGTGCTTCTCCACAGATAAGAACTGCTACAAATTATATTAATTAAATGACACAAGCATTCACATGACGAAAATGCTAATTGTTGCAACGGTTTACCTATAGTAGACAAAGTTACGCATAAAAGTATTCCCTTCTTCCGCACCAAATGCACTAGACCTTGCGACTGCTTGCACGCCAGATGCCCCTATAAGTGGAAACATTAGGCAGTCGCCATCATGAAAGGCACAAGCCCCATGATACCAGCTGCATAAAAATAACGAACACATCCACACTGCACAGTGGATACACACAGATCATATCTACTTGTCGATATGAAAAACAGCGCATTTTTTTCAGTTCACGTATGGCTTACATCATAGAAACGGCACTAGAGCAAATGACTAAGCCACCAATACGGCTACAAACACATCGTACACCACCGAACGTTTCTGCCACAGACCACATAGGACACATGCACGCTGCAGAGACATGTTTTTTTAGGAGGAATCTTCGCGAGCCGCCCGATAAACACAGAAGCCACGGACGACAGGAGCGCAACCCGCTCACATTGAACACACCGACACGAAATGAAATGCGGACGATACGGGTGTAATCTGCGCCACACGAGCTATCAACCCTCGTATAGATTTGATCCTTTCCGACTGAAACAGTCACAACGCGCACGGAAACATCGCACACAGCACATGTGTACCTCCGATATCGTGTCAACAATTCCTGAGGCTACAATTCATGTTGACGACATGAGAAAGTTATTTAAAACGAAGTGGTGGCGTAGGAAAAGTAGGCAGCATCGCGAAATCTCATGGATTGGCTTCGAGACAGCTTCGAGACAGCCCAAACCGTTGAAATCATGCCACAGCGACGGCTTGATAAGGATAACGTTAGCTGATCTCGAAGACCATGCTTTTGCTGGCTGCAGACGGCGGAAGCAATTCAAAGGTAAAAATAAGTGATAGAATTTCTTTCTGCGCAGAACTATAGCGTGAAATATAGATTGTTCTATGATTATTTTGTCTCGCAACATCTATACGTAGTTGGGTGTAACCGGGCACAAAATTTTAGCCTGTGAGTGTACCGGTTAATATTGTTACGGGGAGTATTTAACTCACAGTAAGCGGCTAGCGCTTGTCAAGTCAAGAATGCACAGAGCGCACAACTTCCAGCAGGTTTCAGTCCGACAAGAGAGACTCTGACCCAGCCCCACTATAACGTCTGTCTTTTTCCCATTGCTCGTGACATTATCCCCGGCCGATGAAGCACCGTCCCGGTGCTTGTTGTGGTCAAAATGGATTATCACAGTTGTAAAGTTTGAGGCGGGGAACATGTACGATGTCACTTCGTGGTGCGGCAGTCGATGAGGTAGATGCCATGGGAGATATCTCATAGGTGACAGAAGTCACCTGGCGCACCACGCGGTAGGGTCCGACGTACCGCGACATTAACTTTTCACAGAGGCCGACACGACGAGATGGGAGCCAGAGAAGGACGAGAGAGCCCGGTGGAAAATCAGTATCCCGGTGTCGACGATCGTAGATGGCCTTTTGTGCGGTCTGCGATGACAAGAGCCGAGCGCGGGCTACTGTGCGCGCGACGAGCGCACGCGTGATGGCATCTTGCGGATAGGAAGTCGTAGACGTGGAGGCCTGATCAGAAGGGAGCAAGGTGTCGAAGGGTAGTAAGTGATGGCGTCCAAAGAGAAGATAGAAGGGTGAGTAGCCGGCAGTTTCATGACGCGATGAGTTATATGCAAATGTGAGGAACGCGAGCGCAACGTACCAATCGTGGTGGTCATCGGAAACGTACATGGAAATCATGTCGGTCAGTGTACGGTTTAAGCGTTCAGTGAGTCCATTGGTTTGCGGGTGATATGAGGTCGTGAAGTTGTGATGAGTAGCACATGATCGGAGTACATTGTCAACCACACGAGACGTGAAGCAGCGACCGCGTTCTGTGAGTAGGTGACATGGAGCACCATGTTGGAGGATGACGTCGTAGAGTAGGAAGTCGGCTACTCCTGTGGCGCAGCTGGTTGGCAACGCTCGAGTAATTGCAAATCGAGTGGTATAATCCGTAGCGACTGCAATCCATTTGACGCCTTTCGTGGAAATTGGAAAGGGACCCAGCAAGTCCACGCCCACTCGATAAAACGGCTCGGCTGGAACGTCAATTGGCTGAAGGAGACCAGCAGGTAGCGTTGCAGGTTTCTTGCGACGCTGACACAGGTCACAAGATGTTACGTAGCGGCGAACGGACCGATAAAGGCCCTTCCAGAAAAAACGTCGTCGTATGCGATCATAAGTTCAGGAGACGCCTAAGTGCTTGGAAGTTGGGGCGTCATGAAACTGGATGAGGACATCCCTGCGCAGATGATGCGGGACAACGAGCAGGAATTCTGCGCCATCGGGGTGCATGGTGCGGCGGTAAATAACGTTATCCCGAAGTAAGAACATGTTGATGGAAGGGACGAGGGTGCCGGATGGGAGATGGTCAATAAGAGAGAGTAACGATGTATCTCTACGTTGTTCGTCGGCCACATGGGTGAAGTCTGTTATCCCCAAGACATAGGTGTCGGGGTCCGTTTCAGTGGAGTCGGATGGTTCAACGGGATAGCGGGAGAGGCAGTCGGCGTCATTGTTTAACTTGCCAGATTTGTACACTAGCGAGAACGTGTACTCCTGTAATCGTAATGCCCAACGGCCGAGCCTCCCTGTGGGGTCTTTAAGTGTTGAGAGCCAGCAGAGTGCATGATGGTCTGTTATGACCACGAACGGCCGTCCATATAGGTACGGACGGAATTTCGCGACAGCCCAGACGAGAGTTAAACACTCCCGCTAAGTAATGGTGTAATTCTTCTCCGACTGTGACAGAAGACGACTAGCATACGCTATCACACGGTTGGCGCCGTTCTGTGTTTGGGCGAGGATACCACCAATGCCATGGCCACTTGCGTCGGTGCGAAGTTCTGTTCCAGCAGCCGGGTCAAAATGAGCCAGCACAGGTGGTGTAGTGAGGGAAGAAATCAACGACGCAAAGGAAGACGCTTGGTCCGCGCCCCAAGAAAAGGCCGCATCCTTTTTGAGCAGGTCCATGAGGGGTCGAGAAATGTCCGCGAAGTTGAGGACAAAGCGGCGAAAGTAGGAGCAGAGTCCAAGAAAGCTGCATACTTCTTGCGTGGACCGTGGAACCGGGAACTCGCGGACGGCACGGACCTTGTCAGGGTCCAGTTGGACACCAGTAGCGTCGACTAGGTGTCCAAGTAATTTGATCTGGCGGCGCCCGAAGGTACACTTAGATGAATTGAGCTGGAGGCCAGCCCGGTGAAAGATGTCGAGAATGGCCGACAGACGAGGGAGGTGGCTGTCAAAGCAGGGCGAGAAAACGATGACGTCGTCCAGATAACAAAGACAGGTTGACCATTTCAGAGCGCGTAGAAGAGTAGTCCATCATGCGTTCAAAAGTTGCAGGACCATTACACAACCCAAAAGGCATAACCTTAAATTGGTAGAGGCCGTCGGGTGTGACGAATGCGGTCTTCTCGCGGTCGCGGTCATCGACGGCAATTTACCAGTATCCCGAGCGGAGATCTAGCGACGAGAAATATTTGGCACCATGGAGGCAGTCGAGTGCATCATCGATTCGTGGGAGAGGATGCACATCCTTTTTCGTTACCTGATTGAGATGGCGATAATCGACGCAAAACCGCCAGCTGTTGTCCTTTTTCACAAGCACTACAGGGGATGCCCAAGGGCTAGAGGAAGGCTCTACAACATCTTTATCAAGCATTTTCGCTACCTCCTTTTGGATGACTTGGCGCTCAGAGTGAGATACTCGGTAAGGGTGCTTGTGAAGGGGGCTGGCGTCTCCAGTGTGGATGCGATGGGCCACGACATTTGTACGGCCTAGTGGACTGTTCGAAACATCAAATACGTCAAGGTACGAAAATAGGACACCACGGAGTGCTTCATTTTGGGAAGGTAAAAGGTCAGGAGATATGTTGTCCAGGAGTGCCTGGGTAGGCGCCGGTATGGCAGGTTGCGTCGCGGTCTTAGCGTCAGCAGCGAATGCAGCAACAATACATTCTTCCAAAGGGGACAGTTTGGCTAGTGAAATTCCTTGAGGAAGCACATTGGTCGAAGTAGAAAAGTTGAGGACTGGAAGCAACGTTCTGTTGCTGGCAATGAGCACTACGGTATGAGGAAGTGCGATGTTGCGCGAGAGGATCAAATCTATGAGGGGAGCGACCACATATTCACCATCAGGGACTGGTGTAACGGTGACATAAGGACGTAGGTAGCAGCCTGCGCGGGTAGTCGTAGAAACTCCAGGGAACGCAGACGAGTGTTGCTTGATGCGGCGTCATCAGGACACAATGGCAGTTCGAGCCGCAAAGTGCCAGAAGAACAATCGATGAGGGCAGAGTGGGCACTCAAGAAGTCAATACCAAGAATGACATCATGTGGGCAAGCGTCGAGAACAGCGAAGAGAACTGAAGTGTGGTGGCCGGCAACAGTAACGCGGGCAGTGCACATACCAAGAACAGGTGTTCGGGTGCCATCAGCTACTCGCACAGTAGGAGAGACGGCAGGTGTCAGCACTTTGCGTAGGCGGCGTCGGAGCTTAGAACTCATAACAGATAAGTGGGCGCCATTATCAATGAGAGCTGTAATGGGCACGCCGTCGACGAGAACACCGAGCAAATTGCATCTTGAAGTAGGGGTCAATAGAGGTTTAGCGGTCCTTGTCGTCAATGCAGCCTCACCTCCCGGAGCTGCACTGGCTAGTTTCCCGGGTGGTGTCCAGAGGAAGCCGGAGGAGGAGAGCGACAGCGCTGAGGGGAACGCGACTGGCGACTCTGAGGGGACGGCGATCGGCTGGACCAGTGTCCTTGTACGGCAATGTCGGCATAGGTCGATTGATAGCGCGAAGAAATAGGGTGAGAATCACGGGCCGGGAGTTGGTCGTAGAGAAAAGATGTGCTGTAGCACGATCTTGGCGGCGCTCACCGGGGAAACTGGGTCCGTAATTCCGACGATTGCGGCAGTGACGTGAAATGTGGCCGACGCGAGAGCAAGAAAAACAGATTGGTCGATCGTCAGGCCTCCTCCACTCAAAAGCGTTGCGGTAGCGGGGTGGGAACCGGGGAGCGGAAGCGGCAGCAGCAACAATTGGGGCGGTGTGGTGTTCAGTGGGAGGACCGGAAGCGCACATGGGCGGAGGGGCGTAACTGGGGGCTTGTGGAAATAGGACGCCCATATTTGCAACCTCCTGACGTACGGCGACCTGAATGAGAGATATTGTCGCCAAATGGTCGTGAGCAGGTGCCTGATAAGCGGCTGGAGCCATGGCTTCGAGCTCCTGGCGAACAATCCTGGCCAAGTTAGGCGGCGAGAACGGAGGGGGCGTCACGGGATCATCGCACAAGGAGGTCGCAGCTGTATTCAGGAGTCTGTTAAAGCGCGGAGTAATCCGCCTGCTTTTTGCTTGTTCAAACCGCCCGCATTCTGTGATGGAGTCAACCGTGGTGCAGTGCTTACACATGAGGATGTTGAAGGAATCGTCAGCTACGCCTTTCAAAACGTGGCCAACCTTGTCTGTCTCTGGCATGTCTTTGTCAATGGCACGGCACAAGGTTAGTACGTCTTGGATGTATGCGACATACGACTCCGTGGACGTCTGAGCTCTGACCGCCAGCTCGGGCCGGGCTGTCATTTGGCGAGCGGCCTATCGGCCAAACAATGCGCGCATCTTCTCCTTGCATAGGTCCCAACTTGTAATTTCTTCTTCGTGCGTGTTAAACCACACCCGAGCCGTGCCCCGTAGGTAGAAAATGACGTTGGCAAGCATGAGAGTGTCATCCCACCTGTGGTGCTTGCTGACGCGCTCGTACAATAGGAGCCAATCGTCGACGTCTTTGTTGTCCGTGTCGCAAAACGTGCCGGGGTCGAGGAGCTGCGAAAGGACCACGGTTTTCGGCGCCGCGGGCGCGGGCTGCGATGGCTGCGTACTGTCTTCGGCCATGGAGGCCGGAGAAACGTGGCGTCCGCTCCGAAGATCCAGGGCCGGAAGGAATAGAGCCCGTAACCTCCACGAAAAAGATGTTACGGGGAGTATTTAATTACCAGTAAGCGGCTAGCACTTGTCAAGTCAAGACTGCACAGAGCGCACAGGTTCCAGCAGGTTTCAGTCCGACAAGAGAGACTCTGACCCAGCCCCACTACAACGTCTTTGTCTTTCCCATTGCTCATGACAATATATTTGGCATCACAGAGGCCACAACAGGCTCACAAGCATGCAGGCGGCGCTGTTGTTTTTCCTCCGTGTTCTGTGATAGCGGTCGTATGTCCGGGGTGGCACGATGCGTTTGCTTGATCTTGTGTTTTTGTGTTTGCTGTAATGAAGTGGGTCGCAGTTAGCGTGCACAGAAGTGCCTGAAGATACCTTGTGTCATGCTTCAAACTCGCCGTATGCGTGGCGCGCCAGGCAAATGTGGACCAACGATTTTCTGCCGTGGAGTGTGGCCCCTTTCTCGTTGTGGAATGTTGGGTGGACGCCCCAAAGAAATAATGCGTGTTAGCGCGCCTCAGCTCGTGCACTACGCAGCGGCATGTATGCGGGGAGTAACATCGTCGACGCAGCACCGGCAACTTGGCCACCGCCTTGCGAATGCGTCGTACCACTCAAAAGGTAAGTAATCGTGCTGGCTAACTACACCCGTATTGTGCGAGCTTCGCGGGTGTGCATAGCGTGTGCGAAAGTAGGAAATAGAAGTCCCACGACAACAGTGAAACCTGTGCTGATGCTTGCTGAACGCTGGTTGTCAGCACTTAGTTACGCAAGTTTATTGCTTCGATGCGAAATTAAAAATCTTGATAAGCGTTTTCTTCCGATGAGAAATATAACGTTCGGAAATAATCGTGTTCATCATGTGCGCGCTGTGTGCGATCTCCCGCTTTTCTGCTGAAGTTGCATAATAACGACTCATTTGCCTTTTCACCGATTCTTATTGCAATGATGTTTCCTCGCATATAAATGTTTAGACGTTCTAAATAATCTCTGCTTAAGAAGTTTTCGGCTTACGACAGTTTCAGAGAAAAAAAATGTAAGCAATCACAGCTTGCTACTAGTAAAACTTACTTTTAAAGACATGTTTTGACATACCTTATACGTAACTAAACATGACAGGGGAAAGTTGCTTAAACTGAGTCATGAAAAAAATGAATTGTTTTGTAAACAAACATTTCTTTGCTATGTGCTGCTGCTGCGTGTCAATATTTTACTGTGATGAAAGGGTCACCATTATCAAGACATTCATCCGTGACTTCTACTTTGTGCTCTGTTGCCACCCTGCACTAATGCAAACTTGTTTTCGTGACTTTTTAGGTGCTCCATGCATGTGTAGACAATTTGACTGCTTCATAAAGCTATGTGCCACTGCTATTTCCTAACACAGAACTTATTTTATACTGGCGACACTGTGACCTACAACAGTGCCCACATAACGGAGGAGCCACGAGACCCCTTGGCTATGCCTGCCGTAGCGCAACGTGTTATCTGGATGGTCGGGTCAGGTATGTATGTAGTGTACGTGTTCCAAAAAGTAGAATCTCGGTATCATTCGTGTCTAAGTTAATCGACGCTACTCAACACAGCTTACTAAATAGGTCCGATATTTACGCAACTTGCTGTTTATTTGTGTTCATAGCTGTTATGCACACCTTATCGTGTTCTATATAAAACTACCTAACATGCCCCGATGTTAAGTATTTTTCTTGCATCAATCGCTTGGCTGCAAGTAACATTTTAATTTTGCTTAGTACACACTCGATTTATCACTTTTTATTTTGGTTTTCTTATTTTGAAACTGTTTCCTATGCTGCAGGTTTTATTTCCGAATTTGTTGTGTTTATGCTACACTCTTGTGCAGCTTCTGCGAATGTAAGAATTCAAAGTGTAGTGGGTCAAATATGTCATAGGTGTAAGCACACAGTGTGCTTACCATCGTTTAACATTCATATTCACAATTATTCCTGTCTTGTTCCCAGAATAACTGCCACTGGCAAATACACATTTGATGAGCTTAAACGTCTTGAAATGATACATGAAGGCCAGTATTCACTGTGCTGCAGTTACTACAGTTTTCAAGTGTTTTCTAGTAATCTTGCTTTTTTCAATCCCATGTTAAATTCTTGGGAAGCTATCCCAATTCATGCAAGTGGGCATTGTAGGAGTTGCAAGTCTGTGTCCAGTTACATTATTTTTCACTTTAAGTCAATACATAGAACACAGAGTTAACTGGTAGGTAGTTCATTGTATTGAGTTTTGAAAAATAAGAGTAAAGTAAAGGCAAAGTAAAACAGCTTTACACCAAGGGAAGCAGTAGAGCTGTTTTTTGAATTTCTTGCTTTTCAAACCTTAGTAGCCGCTGCTCGCACGAGGGGACACTGTGGAGGCTGAATTCACCAAAATGATGTGCTTATGCATTCGAATAAGTGTGTTTTGTTCCTATAAATATGTGGTTTCTTGTTTGGACATTGCAGTGCGTTCGAAAGTAATAAGTCAAATTAACCGAGGTCAAGTTACTAAGTGTTGATTGTATGTATGTGTCATTTTTCGTTGTATTGTTGTGAATGTAGCCGACATAAAACTACCTTTTGCTGTTCTTTTTTTTTGCTAAGGCACGCCCCAGCTATCCTCTGATAAAGTACGGGCTTGCCAAGTGGCATCTTTTCAAGAAAAGCTTACGCCCTAACATCTTGTACTGCTATAGTGAGGAACCACAGACCTATATCCTGGAAGTTCACAAAGCTGAGGACTCGCCGAACTATGATGCAAGTGCTACATGTTACCTGCTCGACATGCCACTCAGGCACTCTACTGATGACAAAACATTTATTGTGGGAGTTCCGCAGGCTACAAAGGCAATGTGTAGACATATCTTAAGCTGCACATTAGGACCTAAAAAAAAGGACAATACCCAATAACAACAGCCCACGCGACACTACAGTCCTTCACTACAGTCCTCGCGACACTTCACTCCTTGTCTGTCGTACTCACTTCCGTCCCGTCCTAGCGCTGTTTGTTCCCGTCCTAATCATGTACCAACCAGCCCAGACCAGCAGACTCCTTCTGGGACTTCATACACGAGAGGCATGGATGGACCATTTTTGTCATTTCTCCCTTTCTCCTTTATTTACCCCATTTCCCTATATAGTCTTTCAAGCCAGTAGTTTCTATGCACGTACAAATTTATGGGTGAATTGCAGTGCAGATGTAGGCAATAACAGAGTCAAGACGACAGACATGCGGCAAATTTTAACAAGATTTATTTTCGCTGAGCCATGTTTATAGCCGTCAGTCACCACATTGCACATGCGCAATTCGCACCCTTAGGAAGAAAGTTAACTCTGTCTGACAAGTGTACAGATGGTGTGCTGATACACACAGCCAAGTCGCGAAATCTTTTCAGCCTCAATTATTTCAGGTGTTAGTTTATCACCGCTTCTGCGGGAAACAGTACACTGAGCAAACGACGGTGCACAGTCACATGAACTGCAATAACATTCAAGCCTACCGTCACGCATGTTTTTCTTGAGATTGTATGAGTGTTTTCTCAGCCGGTCGTTGATACAGCATCCCATTTGACCTATATACTGTTTACCATGAGAAAGAGGGATACAATAAACCACGTTGCTAACACAGGTGACTAACATAATTTGGTGTTTTTGTTACATATGTGTGGCGTGCTGCGACATTGCCTTTGATTACACAACTTTAGAATGATATGCAATTTTCATGATATTGTGAGAGCTTATGAATGTAGGGTATGACGGCCAGTGTTTATGTCTGTCAGATGCAGTGACCACATGACCTCTACTCTGAAAAGCGCATGCGCCGAGTGGTTGCCATGTGGTCACTGCATCTGGCAGACATAAAGTGGCTGGCGTACCATACATTCATAAGCTGCAGTATCATGAAAACTGGAGATTGTTTCAAAGTTGAAGTTGTTTTATCTGCACCTCAGAAGCTTATAAAGTTGTGTAATCAAAGGAAATGTGGCAGCGCCGCACAGAAGTGTAACAAAAAGCACGAAAATCCGTTCGTCACCTATATTAAAACATGGTTTAGTGTACCACTCTTTCTTGTGGTAAACAGTACATAGGTCAAACAGGACGCTGCATCAATGACCGGCTGTGAGAACACTCATACAATGTCAAGAAAAACGTGTGTGATAGTTGGCTTGCATGTTGTTGCAGTTCGTGTGCCTGTGAACCATTGTTTGCTCGGTGAACTGTTGTCAGCAGAAGCAGTGATCAACTAACACGTGAAATTATTGAGGCTGAAAAGATTGCGCGACTTGGCTCTGTGTGTGTCAGCATCTGTACACTTATCAGACACAGAGTTGACCTTCCTAAGGGTGTGAATTACGCTTGTGCATTGTGATGAGTGGCGGCTATAAACATGGGTCGCCCTCAAATAAAGCTTTTTGTTGGAAGTTAGCATACCTCTATTGTCTCGTCTTTTCTGTCGTCTATATCTCTGCTGCAATGCACCAATATGTTGTACCAACAAGTCAAATTTATCACTCATTGGAACTTTCTTTCATCACGAATGAAATGTGGATTTGGTACCATGGTAGAGCATTCACTTCATTTGTTAATTATTGTTCTCTGCCAAGACTGAACTAGATGTAACAAGGAGCCGTGGCATTGCAAGGAAGCTTTATGTTAAAGGAATATATTTGTACCAACGTCTTAACTGCTTAGCGCAATAAAGGCTCTCCTGCGTAAGGTCACTATTGTTTGTTTCACAGTTATGTGAAGCTTAAGTTGTTTGTAAGCATTTTTATAGCCTGTTTTCACAGTAAACATGGCTTACTTCAGGTTTTCGGATGGCACTTCATAGTTTGATGTAATTCATGTCTCTGCAGATTACCACATTATTGACTTGGAAACCAGTGAGGTCTCTGGATGCAAGTGAAGCTACCGAGGGAAGGATGTCCTGCATCTCTTGTGCTGCTGACCATCCTCTGCAGAAGTGAAGGCTGGCCGTCAGTCCTTGAATGACTTTGTTACTCTACCCCCTGGGCTGTGTTGAGTACTTCACACTTGCTGCAAGCTTAGGCAAAAAGACCGGCGGGATGCTTGGCTGGACATAGTATCCAACTGCAGTGGTACTGTGCTGTGTTTTTGTACATTACAGAGTGAAGGACAGTATTTGTGCTGTTATTAAGTATAAAATGTGTTCTGCCATTTAAATAAAGAAACTTGACAAAAAAGCGAAAAATTTCGAAGTCTGACCTAAATGGGAAGGCAACAAATATTGTGCTGTAGCTCTTAGTAGTGTCTTAATATGTGATAAAAGACCTTGATGTTTAATGAAAAATATATTTGTGTTATCAGTACAGTTCACATTGTTTTTCTAAGTTACTGTTACCTAAGTGTCATTATTTGTTTGCCAGCATGATGTAAGGAGACGGTAAATAAATGCATGGTTTGACATAATGACCAAGTTTGTCTATGACATATTCACTATTATTTAAGGTGGACCGATGCATATTCATGGGTGCATATTCAACCACCACATATTCCTCCTGCACAAACAATTCCTACATACAAGCGTTTGTTCTTAGAAGGTGATGTTGGCTATTATGCAATTTCTTGAAAGCACATGTAGCTACCGACACATGATTTTTAGAGCAGTAAGTCGGAAGCAAAGAAACTGATTTTTTCTGTGGCCTAAGCTTAAATGATATGTTTAAAGAAAATGAACATTGGTGGAAGATTTTTACTTTCTTCCTGTGCGAGCTTTTATACGAGAACCTTTGCACAATGGACGTGCATGCTGCTCTCTTACTGTTATAGCCGAAATGAAAAAGTGTTCTATGAACCGCTTTGTAGCTTTGCATTATGCTCTTTTACTTGCAGTCAGCATCTAAATGCTGTGCTATGGACAACAGCAAGGCAAGTCAGGCAAGTCCGGATTAGGGCGAGTTGGTACTATAGTGCAAGACAAATCAGCTGCCTGTACAGCAGTGCTGTGAGCATGACATGGCTGACAGCACCACAAACCCTTAAATTTATATTTGTTTGACAGATTATGCATTCTAGTAGTTTTCATGTTGCATATGGATGAAAATGTAATCAAGAATTGGTGAAAAACGGCATTCTTTTACGTATATATCTTGTGTATCTTACCACCACAGGGTAAAATACAGATATCTTGGTACGATGCACAAGATATATACGTAATAGAATGCTGTTTTTCACCAATTCTTGTTTCACATTTTCATGCATATGCAACATGAATACTAGAATGCTTAATCTGTCAAGCAAATATAAATTTAAGGGTTTGCGGTGCTGTCAGCCGTGCCATGCTGACAGCACTGCTGTTATGTATATCGATAAATATTCTGCAATGTAATCGGAGTGTTGCTTGAACGTCACGTACGTACATTGCCTGAAAGCTCAAGTGACGTAAGGCAACATCTAAATTACGTTGTCAGGAAGTTCCGTTAACGTTATGTCAATGTCGCGAATGTGCTGCTCAACGCTGCCACAACGTTACGGCCCAACGTTGCCGGGCGATCAAAAAAGCGGACATTAGCAGCATGTAGGCAACGTTGTGCACTGACATTCGTGCACATTCACAGAACGTTACGGCAACATTTTGTGTTACTTGGGGATACTCACAAAGACTCACAGTCACGTATTAAATACGTGTGCACTCATCACGTTGCGTTTCTAACCTATGTAAGGCCAACGTTAGAGTACGCAAACAATGTATGGGATCCGTCCCAAGTGGGTCTAATAAGCGACCTCGAAAGGGTCGAAAGATGGGCTGCACAGCTTATTTTGTGCAAATATTCCTCGACCGACTCGGTAACAGAGATGTTAAACCTGCTTCACCTACCACTTCTGTCGCAGTGGCGTCTAGTGACAATAATAAAATTCCCAATGTCCCTCTCTAACCACCATTATAACGTCGATATTGCATCCTGCTTAGCTGCCCAAATAAAGCGACATCTCAGAAAAAAGTATGGCTCAATGTTCGTTGTGCCACAGCTACATATAGACGCATATGCAAACTTATTCCTACCTAGTACTATAAAAGATTGCAACGCCCTGCCATCATCGGTTATGCAGTACACCTCAGCTGAAACCTTCGAAAAATGCATAATGACGTCATTACAAACCCGAATGTTTGTTTGCTTCTGTTCTTGTACATATTATACATACTCTTTTTATCAGCTGCTACCACATAGTATGTATGGTCTCTTTTATGAATTCGAATGTTTCTCGTGAATTAAATTTACAAAATTGATTGCCGAAGTGTTATGCTGCTCTTCAAATCACTTGTTTACCGGTTTTCTATGACTGTCACTTCAATGATGTAACTTACTGTTCTAACACTCAGTTCATATTTTAATAACTTATTGTTGATACACCCAGTTTATATTTCTGATGCTTTAAACCCACTTTGTAACGGCCTTATGGCGAACACTACCGCAAATAAAATTAACGAGTGTGCCAACCAGTGTGTTACGTGTTTACCTGTTTTGTGACAGTAACTTCACTAATGTAATTTACTGTTGCAACACCCATTTTACTGCGATAGCAATTATATGGACACTTCAACGGGATTTCTGCCGTCGGCGTCGCCGTCAGGTTCCGTATAGATTCCGAGGGCGATAAAATCGTCGCCGCGCGCCGCACGAGTAAAAGCGCGCGGGGGACGCGCGCTATCACGGAGAGCCAACGCACGGCGGAAAGCAAACGCGATTGTCGCCCAAAAGGCCGTGGGGGAATGGGGGGGAGGGAGGCGGGGCGACGCTGTGCTACGGCACCAAATGCTTATCTTGCAACCCAGCGCAAGGAAAACTGGCAACGCAATCTCCCACGCGAAAGCAAAAAAAAAAGCGGGGAGGCAGCGCGGGAGGGACGGGGGGAGCAGCTTCTACTCTGCCAACAAATACGCTTGCACTGGCTGTGGTAGCCGTCGCCCGCACCGTCTCTTCATCTCCACCACGGCCGAGCCCGGCTGTGTCTCCACACGGCTCTGACCTTTATGCGCTGTCCATTCGCCGCTCAGTTTCCGTTGAAGCGACAGACCACACGATTCTTCGCCCGCTGCAGCGGCCGCGCCAGCATTTTGACAGTCGTTGTCTGCGGTCATTCAGTGTGATCAATTCATGCTGCTTGTGCGCGATGACACCACAATTGTCGATTCAGTTAGAAAGCGAATGTGTCCAAGTTTATGCGGCCGATAAAACTACTCTACTATCCCTACTCCGAATAGCTCTCTACCAATTTGCTATCGCAATTAATGCTTCGCCTTTCGGGCGAAACTGCGACATTTTTTTGTACTTTATTAACTTATTGTTGTAAAGCACAGTTTGTATTTCTGAGGCCTTGAAACCAACTTTCTAACGGCGGTACGACCAATAGCATCGTAAATAAAATTACCGAGTATACGTATCAGTTAATGGTCTACATATGTTCCGTAAGAATGTCAGCAACTGAACGTCTCATCCTGATCCGGAACGTGAACGGGTGACAAACGATATTAGGTCTTTTCTCTAAGATAATATAGACCTTCTAGACATGGACATTCTAGGCTCGGAGAGCAGTGTAAACAAATGTAGCGCAAATAACGCGTTCGCCCGTGATTGCATAAAAATGAATAACGTAAAGGCAATACACCGAAAAAAACGTTACTCAACCCAAGACATGACAGCTACTGGCCGCCCTTGCCAATAAATAAAGAAAAAACGATGAGCAAATGACAGGTAGCCGAATATAATACAGCGCCTAAAATTACGTACCCCTGTGTCTAGCAAAACAATTTCCACCTCCTCCTTCAAGTACGTGCACCCTACTTTAGCGGTGGTGGCATTTGAAGAAGGCGTAATTCGCTCGGAAAAAATGGTTACACGAGTTTTACGTGTCTTCTGTAGTTTTGAGAAACCTATTGTGCTATTCGCGTAATTTCGGCGACAAACGCAGAAACAGTGGTTTGCTGTCCTGCATGCAGTCATTCGCTGCCATAGCAAACAAAGGCAGAGGAGGACGCCTGAGGCAAGTAATGGAGGCGTCATCACGCGATTAAACGTGGCGGACTTACGGTAGCGTAGTGAAAAGGTTCTAGGTCACGAATTATTCAAGAGTGCCACTTCGCATGATTTTGTAGCTCAAATGTACTTCGTCAGGCTCTGCTGCGGAAAACCGTAGTGCACCGCCGCGATATCATAGCTGCTGTCCTGTAGGTAGGGATAACAACGGCACGTAGTAGATTCTCTCGATTGATATATTCCCGCCTTAGCCAGATCTGTGATGCGATATCGTTTGTGCCCCTAGACCACAGATGAAAGAATGTCTTCGCCCTTTCAAGATCATGGGCGCTATTACGTAAACTGATTCCAAACTGTTTTGATCCCAATTTCTGCAATCAGCCTCCACGATTGTTCAAAACATGTTCGGGCGACTACCAACTTCGCCTGCCTGCACACGCGACCCCACGAAAACCGCGATTGGTTCCCATCTGATATAACGTGTATACACTGACAACGCATGATGAAACCGCATATAAGAATAATAATCATTCCTGATTCGACGCCTTTTCACCATTAGCCCTCTGCTATAGGTCCAATGCTTTCTGCCCCGACCACTTCGCCTGTCTGTCATGCGACCTCACAAAACCGTGAAAACTGACCACGTCAAAGTGGCATGTATGCGAAAAAAATGCATTAATATGCCGAACAAAACTGAAAATTTTTCTGAATAGCCACAGACTGCCCCGTTCCGAAAGGAATAGAAGATGGCTGCCCGCCGATTCCTCTGGCCCCCATTACTGGCACCTGCCGGTGAGCATGTATTTATTTGCGAATGATAAACCTTTTTGCGAGGCAGTAAAACGTTATGGAGTCCTTTTGGCATGCATACGACATCGCTCTGCCAACTGTACCTAGCTGAGGATCCGTTTTAGCGGCATCCTTAGCGTACGGCCACGCTAGCGGCAAAAAACGCGCGCGTCATGCCGCGGGCGGCAAGTTGCCGCGCGTCACCGCCTTGCCGCGAGGCCACCGTGGCAAGCGCGAAAAGATCTCCCGCGCTCTCCGAACGCGCGAGCAACACCGCCAGCGCTCGTTGTTTCATGCGAGACGATGACGATCGTCGATTGAAAACCTGGCGATAAAGAAAGAAATTCTACAAGAGGGGACACTCGGCAAAAACTGGCAACAGGAAACACGTCACCATATGTCACGCTATACTTTTGACACCGAACGTTAGCTGCGTCGAGCATCGAAAAAAAAGTGAACTTAAGTTAACAGGCATTGATTTATTTTCTAATTCTTTGCCGCGAAAACTAAAACGTTTTGCGTATAAATGAACTTAAGCTTTGCGACTTAATTTCGTTGCCTTACCTAGCCACAGGTAATGACGCGCCAGATACATGCGTCATCCGCCAGGCACTTCCCCGTAGCCAGCGAGGGTGGCTGCGCGCGCGTTTGAGCGCTCGCCCGCGGCGACCCGTCTGTCTCCTTTTTTTTAAAATCTAACTAGGTTAACAGTCTACGACGCAATTAGGCTTACGGCACGGGACCGAGACTTAAGACGCAGTTTGCGAAAAACAGCTCGGCCATCCTAGCGCAGTTAATTTGAGTTAATCAATCGGGCTGAGACATGTTTCGGACGCTTCCTAGGGGATTGTGGTAACTTATTTCGGTTTTGTAGCCACACACTGGCCGCACAGGGCGCCGTGTCGCAGTTGGCGAGAACTAACTCGACCGTGGTGCGTAGTCTAGTGCATCTTGCTAGGAGAAGTTTGTGCCGCTTTCTCTGACGCCAGACATTACAGAAAAGTAATTTCGTTACTTTCTGGGGTACTTTTGAGGCACGCTGGCCGCACAGCGCGCTGTGACGCAGTTAGCGATAAGCAGCCCCGCCGTCGTGATAAAGCTAGTTTGGCGTGTAATGAATCTGAGGGACAAGTCTGTGACGTCTTTTGTGGCTCCGCAACAACATATACCTTCTTTCGGTACTCACGCCTGTTGAAAACGCGATTGGCGATTGCCAAGAGTGATACCATGGTGTGTGCTGCTGGCGCCGGCAGAACGCGCGAAAGATAACGCCGACGAACATATCAGAAACTTGTAATTCGAAAATTCCGTCTTCTAAAGGACTGAAAAAGGACATTGCACCCACGCATTTGTCTTAAGTGCCTGTTGCGTCCGTCTCTATGTATGTAGCGTACCATCGCGTCGCCCGAGGCCAAGTTTTGGAAACGCGAAGTCGCCCGAGTATTTGTGCTGCCAAAGTGCCGGAAATAATGCCCGGAAATGGGGGAACGCTTGGAAATCAGATGTTTTCATATTTTATGGTATTGTTTTGGTTTAGTCGGGTATTTTATACGCCATGTATGTACAAGCTAATTGCTTTTGTTTGTAATGACGCCCATTCACCGCTTTCGCACGTTTCGCCTCTACACGCAGTATTCCTATGTCTAAATTCCAAAATGACACATGCTCGTAACATGCTGTTACGTGCTTGTAGATGTAACATGCTTATAATTTACTTTTTTTCAGCTGGTGCCGTCCGGTGGAGCTTCATACAGGAACTACTGCCTTACCTGCTGGGGTCACAACGTTGGATGAACGCACAAAAGTGCGGAACGAGCTTTTATATAGTGCAAAATAAATATTTCCTCATTGCACAAAAGGTCTTGCGTCTACTTTGTGAAATTGCACATGGCACAGATTCGATGGGACTGTACGAGATCGCTCGCAATCATTTTAACTAAATAATAAACCGATTCTGCACGAAGAGCAAAAAAATGAGGGGGGGGGGGGACGCAGCCGGCGTGCTAGCTTGCGCTCAAAATACGCGCGCCCAAAACCGAAAGTGATTGACGCCGACCGCTTGGCACGCTGCAGTCAATTCGGCCGCTGGCCCTATGGGCGTGTCCCCTCTTGTTGAATTTCTTTCGCTATGACCCGGCGCGGACCGGCAGCGGTCCAGTTGTGATGGCTCCGTGACGTCACCCTCGTCGCTCTTGATTGGTTCATCTCGTGGCACGCGGCATTTGCCGCAGAAATGTGTCTCGAACCCATTTTGCGCGGCACGCCGCAAGACCCCCGATTCCTGCCGCTTTTGCCGCGCGCGGCATGACGCGTTGCCGCGTGTTTTTGCCGCTAGCGTGGCCGTACCCTTATGCTTCCGTTGCACGCCGCCGCAATTTTTGACTAGCCACCGCAAGCTAAGCAAGGCGAAGCGGACCAATCGGAGAAACCGGCACCACCCTCTTCATGCCGTTATCTATTTTCAGTGTGCTGGCTCGGCCCCATCGAATACCTCTCCACTAGAGCATGCTCCTCGCCTCTTGTCAGCCAATTAGATAAGAAAAACCGCTGAGTGTAGACAATGTTATTGGTTTTGAAAGCGAACAAAGGTAACCTCCTATAAAAGAGGACAGTGTTTGATTGGGTTGTTCAGACAACGTTGCGGGTCACCGCCCGATGCTTGCGTCGGTGGTTACGTAAACTTGACGTCAGGAGTTTGGAATCAGAACAGTTTGGAAACATTTTACGTTATAGCGCCCTATGTCCGCAGTGGCAGAGCCAGCTCAGCACTGCATTTTTCTTTTTAGTTTTCTTTCTCATCGCGCAACGTGAAAATTTGGTTTCTATGTCGCCGGTTTTCTCTGTCTTTTTTCTTATTTCTTTTATTTCGCAACGAGATTCATGAGGCATCCACAATTCATTGCTTGACTGGCTGCAATCTCTTCGAAATTAATTTCGCCTATTTTCTTTCACAACAGGCTGGTTTGGACCTGGGCTGTTTTGATAAAAGAGGAAACAAGTATGCTGACGGAATGGGATGCACAGTAGAAAGAAAATACGTAGGTTTCAAAACTCATTTCACTTTTATATTGTATACAATTTCTTTTTATCTTGCACATGCCAGTACAAAGTGCGCGGACAGTGTACGGAATGAACGTGCGTATAAGATTGTTACACCTCTCTGTGACTGTCAGAGTACATATTGGTCATGCCTGAGGCCTCTCATTTTGGTAGTGGGACGACTGCCCCGACCTTCGTATAGTTGTTTAAGTGCATTACGAAATTGTCTTGTCTGGTAAAAAATACTTGTTGACTGATTACGATGTTATATTACTGCGACTGTCAACGTTGCAAATCTGCGCCTCTGTATTACACGCATGAATATTAGGGTCACTTCTGGTTTGGGCGTTGCTGCTTTGACTCTCAAATATGGAAGAGATGCACACACATGGTCAGTCTGTGCAGGACGAGCTAAATTACGCGCAATAACTGTGTACTGTGATCATGCACAGTAACCTTGGTGGGCAGGAAACAATACCGGTCTCTCTCTCTCTCTGTCTATATATATCTATATATATATACACGCGCATGACATTCTATCATTTGTACATGCGTTTTCAGAGTCGTTTGAAAAACCCCATTGATTGTCACACACTTCGATTCCTTTAGAAATGATATTCAAGGTAAATTATTTCGAATTTTATGGCAATCACTTCTTGCAAGTCAACGGCACATCAATGGGCACTAAACTAGGTCCCAGTTACGCCAACATATTCATGGACATACTGGAATCAGAGTTTCTTGAGAGCGACATGTAAAACCAATGTTTTACAAAAGGTTTAGAGAAGACGGTTTCTAATCTGTTCCCAGGGCGATGAAGAGTTATTGAAGTTCTCAGTTCAATGTAGTTCATCCCACCATCGCACTCTCCCATACACATTCGGCTTCCGCACCCTATTGCAAAACCAGCGTCTTCCAGTGCCTTCCAGTGTGAAACCAGCGCGTTTTTTGACACTGGGTGGCACTGGGGACTCTGGCGCACGCTGGGGTTCACTGGGAGTCACTGCGACACTGGTGAGATCGCTGGAGCAGTGCTGGGTCACACTGGACGAGATGATCATTTCACTGCTATGACGCTGGGGCGCACTGGTTTGCACTGTACACGCGCTGGTTGTTGCTTGAGTTCGCTGTCCCGTACTGGAGACTGCGCTGGGGTGCTATGCAGGATGCGCCGAGTTTCTCGTTCACCCGAGTTTTACCCGAGTTTGCTCGATGGCAGTCAGTGAACGAAGATAGCAAGGAACGTGCAATAACAGCAGGCAAAAAGAAATGTCGAGATAAAGCCGCGTATGACAACATGAGCGCACCCTGCGCGGCACAGTGCTGCCGGGCTTCAAGCACAGAGGACTGCGCAACAAAACGCGCCAGCGCCGCGTATTGTTATCAACGTATTATCGCAATTTAGCAATACCGTCACTGTCCCGCTGTCTGTCTGCACACTTGCCGTGAGCCGCTGGGCACGCCTTTCTCGGGCGCGTCAAGGGCGTGCCTCCTTTTTCGGGCATTATCTTTCTATCCTCCGTCGAATGCGAACAGGGCACATGCGGTGCATTCTTGCACCTATACTTTCCCTCAATCGAATACTTTGACATACAACAAATAAAATAACCAACATTTTACTTCGTAAAGTATCGGTTTTTTTGTTTTGAATGCTGTAAATTTGTGATGACAAACGGACATATAATGAATTATTAAATTTTGTTCTTTTTTGCCGCGAGTGGCGACAGTGAGGCGAAAGCTTACAAGCGGATACATTCTAGAGGGTCACGCGCACGAGGGAGTTCATGCGGTGAGCAGTCGCCAGGGGCGCTGCAGTGCTATGTTCGATAAAGTCAGTCATGACTAACGATCTGCCCATTCCCTGTCTAATAGGGGAATGGCAACGCAGCGCTGCGGCATGGCTGTTCACCGCTGGTGCTTCACTGCGGCGGCTGTTAAAGCCTGCCGCTTTACCAACTGAAACGACACTTTAGCCATAGAGACGGGAGCAACGGCTGTCGCTGCAAAATGGCTGTGCGGTATTCTGGGTCCGTAGTGACGCAGCACAATGAAAATGCACCAGTTTATCTGCGTGCGCGAAGTCTCCGCGATGCATTGCGAACACGAGCGTGCTGCCCAGCGACACAGTTCGTCGCTTGTCACCGCTTGCCCATTGAAGGTGCCTCCGTGCGCATGTGCGCAGAATTTGAGTGTGTTGTTCACTCCAATGTGCTTGCCGATTGCCTCTGCTGCTGAGCTAACAGCGATCGCAGATGGATATCGTAAAGACAGCGCAGCAATCGCATTTTGGTGGGTGAGGGCTCTTGTGTGCAGTTAGGAAATTAGACTTCGAACGCAGGAAGGTGTTGCAATTGTTTAGTGTGCCGTGCTTGTGACGACAAAATGCCATTGCACTGGGTGTGTTTGCGCTGACCGCTGACCGTGTTTGCTGCACTATATCATTGACAGAGCAGCATCTCAAATGACAGCTGCGATACGTTGTCGTTGGAAAACACTACGCACTGCTCAAGATAGTCGTCCACCACGGCGCATCGACGCCTTGCAAGCAGCTACAGTGACGTGCGGATAATTATTTGCTGTGCGCTACGGAGCCACAACGCAGGCAATGAACCGTGTTGTGGGGTCATCACAGCCCAAGAAGACATATGCATAAGGCAGCGAAAGTCGACGCTTTTTTTATATATAGTGGTGCTGAGTACATCACCGATGACAGCGCGTTGTGCGGGTTTTATTTCGCCGGTCAAGATTGTTAATGCCTCTCAGTTCCGCACCACGTCGCTGTTGTCGAAAAATAAGTTGGGCGTGGCCCAACCGTGGTGGGCGCGCACAAGAGTTACATGCCTCGCTCGGGGCGTGACCTATGGTTTTGATTGACACGCGAACTCGGGCCAAGCTCGTACATCGCGAAACCCCCCACGAGTTAAACTCGGGAGCATGGCGGCGGCAGCAGCAGCCTGTGTCATCGCATCCAGCGGCGGCAAGCGTCAATATGACCATGTGGACCCGTTCAGCTACATGACCGACGTAGAGATTCAGCGTCGTTTTTGCCTTTCCAAAACGTCAGTGCGCTGGCTGTGTGACGAGTTAGGCGAACGCCCTTGTCTGCTGAGACTGCGTGGCGGGCATATTATGCTTTCCGAGCACAGACTGATGTGACTAGGCTGCGGAGGAAAAGTTCGTGCGATCGCTTCGGCTCTCTCCTGTTTCAAGCGCTGCTCGTCCACCGCGCCCTAGCCCCAGGCCAGGTCCGGCGTCGTCATCGGAGTACTGGGGAACCTACGAGCACCTGCGGTTCAACCCGAGCCAACCAACCTGCGTAGGCGAAGTGGTCACATTATATTGGAAGACTCAGAATGGAAGCCGGGCTGCCTTCCGATGCAACAGGTGCAGAAATCAGTTTTCGCAGTTACACGGTAAAGCTGCACTGCACGGTCAGAGAGGCGAAGGACGTTACTTCGCCAACACGGACCGCCTCGGCCATCCGAACGACCACCTCTCCAGGCGGCAAATGATTTGGCTCACGTACTGCGTGAGCAAAAGCGTAGACATATGGCGGTTGAAGGAGATGACCGGCGACTTGTTTCCTCTATAGGAGCACACCATCTCCGACAGGACGAACTACCCCCGTAAGGTCGCGAGGGAAGAGCTGCTGGCGCGACCTCCACTTGGTACCCCGGGTAGATAGCGCTAATTGATGAGTGCCTTCTTCGCGGCGAGCAAAAGTATACAATCGAGGCCGCCTAATGACGGGCGAAACTTTCCGCCAGTCGCCAAAATTACGGCGGTGTTAAAGTTGGGGGCCCATGGGTCTTCGGCATGTTCTGCGCGACCAGAGGGGTGCTGCGACTTTCAAAGTCGACCGACGAAAGGCGGCGACGCTAGGCGCCATTAATGCAGCCAATGTTCAACCGGGGACCATTATTCATAGTGACGAATTGGCCGCATACAAATGTATCCCAAATTTAGTGGATGCTAACGGGGCTATGCCTCAATCCGCATTGGTAGACAGTCAACCAAAGCGTGAACTTTGTGGACCCCATCACGAGCGTTCACACGCAAAAAAAGAAAGTTATTGTCAAAAAGTGAAGCGCTCCCTCGTCAGCGATGGGTACAGGGTAACTGCACCGATGCTGGAGTCCCACCTGGGATGCATGTGGTGGCAGTCAACATCCACGTGCGCTGCAAAGACCCTTTCGTGCGTTTGTTAGAAGCCACGGATCGCTCGGGCTAGACACTACAAAGACTCTTTCCTGCGCTTGTTAGAAGCCATCGCTCGACGCTTGCCAGTGTGGAGGTGTATCGCAAAGTAAAAGAAAATAAAGCGTAGTTTTCTGACCCTTGTATGTGTGCTTTCCGGCATTCCTGTGTGCTTACACGGTATGCGCGCGGCAAACCACTTATGCGCTAGCCGACGCTCACTTCGTCTTGTAGCTGGATGCGCGCGCTACTCGCAGCTTTTCTTTAGCGCGAGCAACGAGCGATCTGTTAAAAGCCCAGTGTGAAAACCAGGCGCACACCAATCTCTGCTCGGAAATGGGAGCGCAAGCACGTAGCGAGCCGCACCAATCCAATCTAGAGCAAAGGAGCAACGAGCGATCTGTTGGAAACCCAGTGAGAAAAGCAAGCGCACACCAATCGGTGCTCGGAAATGCTAGAGCAAGCACGTATCGAGCCGTGCCAATCGAATCCAGAAAAAAAAGAGGGGGGCGAGCGTCCCCTCGTGGCATAACGCGAAACGTATTTAAATACAAATTAGTCTAATACACATTCCGTGTACATCGTGGAAACATTAAAATGCTTACAACCCACGTTAATGTGACTAATATTATTGTACTAAATGAATTTATTTTATAACTTGCTTGTGCCTGTATTGCACTCGGTGGAACGACAAACAAGTGAAAGAAGGCACGACCATGCACCGACCGTATGATCACGTGAGCCCCAGTTTGTCGACCACCCATATGGCTACGCCCAAGGGATAATAGCCATCCAGAGTGAATCTAGATTAACCAATGAAACTGGAGGCGTGCCGATGGACAAACTTCGTCTTGTTACCATTTGTTCTTTGATCTTGGGGCGTCGCCAGAGCTCGTGAAGATCCCGAGTTTCGCCAAACTCGGGGCATCCTGCATAGCACCCCTGGGGTGCTATGCAGGATGCCCCGAGTTTGGCGAAACTCGGGATCTTCACAAGCTCTGGCGACGCCCCAAGATGAAAGAACTAATGGTAACAAGACAAAGTTTGTCCGTCGGCACACCTCGAGTTTCATTGGTTTATCTAGATTCACTCTGAGTGGCCATCATCCCTTGGGCGTTGCCATATGGGCGGTCGACAAACTGGGGCTCACGTGATCATACGGTCGGTGCATGGTCGTGCATTCTTTCACTTGTTTGTCGTTCCACCGAGTGCATTAGAGGCACAAGCAAGTTATCAAATAAATGCATTTAGTACAATGATATTAGTCACATTACCGTAGGGTATAGGTGTTTTAATGTTTACAAATTGTACACTGAATGTGTATGAGACTAATTTGTAGTTTAATCGTTTCGCGTTATACCACGAGGGCACGCTCGCCCTCATCTTTCTTCCTCTGGATTGGATTGGGGCGGCTCGCTACGTGCTTGCGCTAGCATTTCCGAGCACCGATTGGTGTGCATTGGTTTTCGCACTTGGCTTTGAACAGATCGTTCGTTGCTCGTCCTCTTTCCTCTGGATTTAATTGGTGCGGCTCGCTACGTGCTTGCGCTCCCATTTCCGAGCACAGATTGGTGTGCGCCTGATTTTTACACTGGCCTTTCAACAGATCGCTCGTTGCTCGCGCTAAAGTAAGGCTTCGAGACGAAGGGAGCGTCGGCTAGCGCAGAAGTGGTTTGCCGCGCGCTCACCGTGTAAGCACTCAGGAATGTCGGAAAACACTCATGCAAGGATAAAAAAAACTACGCTTTATTTTCTTTTACATTGTGACGCACCTTCATACTGGCTAGCGCCGAGCGATGGCTTCTAACAACCGCAGGAAAGAGTCTTTATACTGGGTAGCCCCAGCGATCCGTGGCTTCTAACAAACGCAAGAAAGGGTTTGCAGCGCACGTGGCCGTTGAGTTCCACCACATTCATCCCAGGTGGGACTCCAGCATCAGTGCAGTTACTCTGTACCCACTGCTGACGAGGTGGCGCTTCACTTTTTAACAATAACTTTCTATTTTTTGCGTGTGAACGCCCGTGTTGGTTTCCACTAAGTGCACGCTGTGGTTAACTGTCTCCCAATGCAGATTGAGGCATAGCCCCGTTAGCATCCACTGAATTTGGGATACAGTTGTATGCGGCCAATTCGTCACTATGAATAATGGTCCCCGGTTGAACATTGGCTGCAATAATGGCGCCTAGCGTCGCCGCCTTTCGTCGGTCGACCTTGAAAAGTAGCAGCACCCCTCAGGTCGCGCATACCATGCCGAAGACCCATGGGCCACCATCTTTAACACCACCGTAGTTTTGGCGGCTCGGCGGAAGTTGTCGCCCGTCATTAGGCGCCCTCGATTGCACTTTTGCTCGCCGCGAAGAAGGTACTCGTCAATTTGCGCTGTCTTCCCGGGGCCACCGAGTGGAGCTCGCGCCAGCAGCTCGTCCCTCGCGACCTTACGGGGGTAGCTCCTCCAGTCGGCGATGGCGTGCTCTGTTACAGGAAACAAGTCTACGGTCTCTTTCAACATCCATATCTCTACGCTTTTGCTCACGCAGTACGTGAGCCAAATCATTTGCCGCCTGGAGAGGTGGTCGTTTGGACGGCCGAGGCGGTCCGTGTTGGCGCAGTAACTTCCTTCGCCTCTCTGCCCGTGCCGTGCAGCGGTACCGTGTACCTGCCACAACTGATTTCGGCACCTGTTGCACCGGAAGGCAGCCCGGCGTCCATTCTGAGTCTTCCAATATAATGTGACTACTTCGCCTGCTCAGGTTGGTTGGTCCGGGTTGAACCCCAGGTGCTCGCAGGTGCTCCAGTACGCCGATGACGACACCGGACCTGGCCTGGGGCTGGGGCGCGGTGGACGAGCTTGCTCGAAACAGGAGAGAGCCGAAGCGATCGCACGAACTATTCCTCCGCAGCCTAGTCACACCAGTCTACGCTGGGAAAGCATAATTTGCCCGCCACCCCATCTCTGCAGACGACGGCCTTCGCCTAACTCGTCACACAGCCAGCGCACTCACGTTTTGGAAAGGCAAAATGACGCTGAAACTCTACGTCGGACATGTAGGTGAACGGGTCCAGATGGTCATATTGACGCTTGCTGCCGCTGGATGCGATTACACAGGCTGCTGCTGCCGCCACCATGTTCCCGAGTTCAACTCGAGGGGGGTTTCGCGATGTACGAGTTTGGCCCGAGTTCGCGTGTCAATCAAAACCACACGTCACGCCCCGCGCGAGGCATGTAACTCTTGTGCGGGCGCCCGCCACGGTTGGGCCACGCCCAACTTATTTTCCGACAACAGCGACGTGGTGCGGAACTGAGAGGCATCAACAATCTTGACCGCCGACAGAACATACGCACAACACACTGTCATCGGTGATGCACTGTAACTAAGAACCACTATCAAAAACAAAGCGGCAACTTTCTCTGGCTCATGCATCTATCTTCTTAGGCTGTGATGGCCCCACAACATGGTTCATTGTCTGCATTGTAGCGACGTAGCACAGAGCAAATAATTATCGGAATGACACTGTAGCTGCTTGCAAGGCGTCGATGCGCCGTGGTGGATGACGATGCTGAGCAGTGCGTAGTGTTTTCCAACGTAACGGTATCGCAACTGTTGTTTGAGATGGCTGCTCTGTCATCGGTGGTGCATCGGATCTGCAGTGTCGCAAACACGGTCAGCGCCGAGAAACGCTCGCTTTTTAAAACCCAGTGCGATGGCATTTCTTCATCAGAAGCACGGCACACTAAATAGTTGCAACCCCTTCCTGCGTTCGAAGTTTAATTTCCTAACTGCACACAGGAGCCATCACCCGCCAAAATGCGATTGCTGCGCTGTCGTTTCTATATCTATCTGCGATCGCTGTTAGCTCAGCAGCAGAGGCAATCGGCAAGCACATTGGAGAGAATAACACACTCAAACTCTGCGTATACATGCCAATGGAGGCACCTTCACTGGGCTAGCGATGGCAAGCGATGAATTTTGTCACTGGGCAGCGCGCTCTTCTTTGCAATGCATCGCGGAGGCTTCCTGCTCGCAGATAAACGGGCGCATTTTCACTGTGCTGCGTCACTACAGACCCTAGAATACCGCACAGCCATTTTGCAGTGACAACCGTTGCTCCCGTCGTTTCAGTTGATAAAGCGGTAGCCTTAATAGCCGCCGAAGTGAAGCACCTACGGTGAACAACCATGCCGTAGCGCTGCGTTGCCATTCCCCTAATAGTCAGGAAATGGAAAGATCATTGTCATGACTGACTTTATCAAGGATTAGAGTGCCTCGATGCGCGCGGGCATCAAGGCACCCTATCAAGGATAGCACTGCAGTGCCCCTGGTGACTGCGCACCGTATGAACTCCCTCGTGCGTGCGACCCTCAAAAATGTATCCGCTTGTAAGCTTTCGCCTCACTGTCGCCACTCGCGGCAAAAAAGTGCAAAATTTAATAATTCGCTCGATCTCTGTTTGTTATCAAACATTTATGGCATTCCGAACGAAAAACAGATACTTCAAGAAATAAAGTGTTTCTTATTTTATTTGTTGTATTTGAACGTAATCGATTGAGGGAAAGTGTAGGCGCAACAATGCACCGCATGTGCCCTGTTCGAATTCGACGGAGGATAGAAAGATAATGCTCGAAAGAGGATGCACGCCCTTTACGCACCCGAGAAAGGCGTGGCAAGTGGCTCACGGCAAGTGTGCAGATAGACAGCGGTACAGTCACGGTATTGCTAAATGGTGATAATACGTTGATAACAATACGCGGCGCTGGCGCGTTTTGCTGCGCAGTCTTCTGTGGTTGAAGCACGGAATCACTGTGCCGCGCAGGGTGCGCTCATGTTGTCATACGCGGCTTTATCTCGACATTTCTTTTTGCCTGCTGTTCTTGCACGTTCCTTGCTATCTCCGTTCACTGACTGCCATCGAGCAAAGTCGGGTGAAACTCGTGCGAACGAGAAACTCGGCGCATCCTGCATAGCACCCCTGGTTTCGTTTATGCCGCACTGCCGGAGTATAAGCGCTGTTGAATATTAAATGCTTCATACAATTTCATGTGCATATCCTGTCTAAAAAACAGACCCTTGTCCTAAATAGTGCTATAATTTGGGACCATAAATGTCTGTTTCGTGTCAGCGGTGTTGCAGCTTGGAATAAAGGTGCATGGGCTATGCAACGCTTCAGATCACTTTCGCATTGTACCTTTTGACTGTGCGGATAGCTGTATTCGTGTACGAAATTACGCTAACGCAAATACCGCCTCGTTTTCTAGAAGTTTGTACGCAACCGATGACTGAAAGTTGTCGCAGTGTTGTACAGTCGACACGAAACCCAGCAGCCGTTCAGACGCGTTCGAACGGACCTCAGGAAGCCTGCCGCTGATTGATATTATCGCACCGACAACAAAGCTGTGGCGATTCGTGCGCTTACACTTTCCCTGATGTACTAAAAATAATAGTCAAAAGGTTCTGAAGCTCAAATAGAAACATTTTCGCATTCGCCAGGTACCCACACTGAGATCGTTCGCTTCCCCCGAAGGCTAGGCCTACCGTACCCGCGGAGTCCGTCTACACTCTATCGGCCCGTCTGGGCTGAGGAATCAACAAGTCTAACGAGGATAAATGACTCTGTAGTTCAGTTTTTCCATCCGTGTTTTTAGACAGACCATTTTTTCGTGTCTACAGTGTCAGCACAACAAGCGATGAGCGCGGATATGATGCGTTATAAACATACCTATATGTCCTGTCACCGAAGGCTGCCAGCCGCATTAACCGACCGCTTCTCTGACGGAGATATGTTACTAAACACACGTGTCGATTGAAAAGCATTGTCGAGCTATGGAAATGTTGCATTACCTTTGTGCGTAGAACAAAAAACGGTTGTCAAAATCGGCAGTAACAGCCCGTACACCATACCGTGTCGGCGGTTCATTTAAGGCTTTTTTCGTAGTTAATATACCAATCGCAAAAGCAAATCAGTCTTGCAGCAATTCCAGGCATACTATGCAATACGGACAACAACTTTTTCGTTCTGATAGAGGCGTAAGTTTTAGTTGAAGGCGATATAGGCATCTACCATGTCTGTGCGAGACGTCAGTGCAAAGCTGCAACTGTGTCCGCGCCTTGACATGGCAAAATATGAATAGGTAATCACGCTATAGGAGTGCTGAAGTGCTAACATGCATCACTGATAACGCTGGCCTCATTGATACCTGGTCTTGTGCTAGGAGTTCATACTCCTACACACATTTCCAAGGCTGTTCCCATGCTCGTCTGGATCGCATATATATCTCTTCAGCACTCCTAAATTGCCGGATTTCCTGTGAAGTGCAGCCTATTTCATTCTATGATCACTGCATGGTGATCGCTCGGTTTGGTGATAATGGTCGCACTAATTTCAAACCAAAGTGGAAACTATGGAAGCTTAATGTAAGCCTAATTAGCGATAAAGAATTCATATCTCGAGTACGTTCATTGCTATCATCTTGCTTTTCTAAGAGTTTACACTCATTTGCAGCCTGTGAAATGTTTAAACTGGAAATTCGAGACATAGCAATCGAAATTAGCTCGATAAGGTCGTATGTCAAAAAGTGCGAAGAAAAAATTGTTGCGGAAAAGCCTTTATAACCTTCATGAGCTGGAATCAGAAACACCTGGCACATATATAAATGAAATCACTCTTGTTAAAAGCCACCTTCAAAAATACGATGCTGAACGCTATAGAGGTGCTCGCATTCGCGCTCGTACAACCCGTGCCTTGCACTCGGAAGAACCAACGCGCCAGGCGTTACTTGATGAGCGTCGGCATGCAAATTCAAAACATATCTCAGATATATATTCTAATGGCGTGCTTGTAACAAAAACGGAAGAGATTATCAAAGAATTTCAAAGATATTATACAACGCTGTTCAGCTCAGCTCATACGCCAATCCTGATGTTCTGACACATTTCGTCTCCCTAGTTAACCCTCTCTCAGAGGATGATGGATCTGTGATTAGTGGACCATTTACCCAACAAGAAATAGAACTTGCCATTGATCAGTTACCGCTTTCCAAAACACCAGGTCCTGATGGAATCTCTGGAGAATTTTATAAAGCCTTTAAATTTATATTAAGCCCTGTTTTACTTAATATATTTACTGCTAGTTTTGATGAAGATCGCCTACCACAATCTTTTACTAAAAGCCATATTATCTTAATCCCTAAAAGTAGTGAAAAAGAAAAAAACTGCGGTTTGTAGAATGCTATAGACCCATTACATTGACGAATGTAGACTACAAAATTTATGCAAAAGTCTTATCTAATCGACTCCAGTATGCAATGGCATTACTTATTGGACCTCACCAGACTTGCGGATTAAAAGGCCGTTCCATACAAACAAACTTGCATCTAGTCCGAACAGCTCTTCAGTACTGCTCGTCCCACTGTGATCATTTTGCATTGCTTCAGATCGATTTAGCGAAAGCATTTGACCGAGTGAACCACACGTTCCTTTTCAAACTTTTAGAACACGCCAATGTTGGATCCGTTGTCTATAACGGTGTTCGCATGTGCTACACTAACTGTTCTACCAATATAATTTTTAATGGAAATCTGTCCGAGCCGGTGTATATTCTTTCCTCTGTAAAACAGGGTTGTCCGTTATCACCACTTCTATTTGCCCTTTATTTAGAGCCATTGTGTATAAGCATTCTAAAATGCAGTGACATTCATGGCTTTAACATTTTGGGCAATGAACTCAAAGTATTGGCTTATGCAGATGATCTTGCCTTTTTCTGCTCAGACAAACCGTGCATTGACAAGGTGCTATCATTGACTGAAAAATTTGGTATGGCTTCTAGTGCCCAGATAATTGGTCAAAAAGCTCAGGTCTTTGGTTTGGTTTATGGGGATGTACGCCGGACCCAATATGCTGGTATAGAATGGACAACCGTGCCACCTAAATACCTTGGTGTACCTTTTGATGCATATAAGCTTAGTGCACATTTCTGGCGGGAACGTGTACCGGCACTTCAACGCCGTGCGGATACCTTTACGCCACACCGCCTTTCAATATTTGGTAGGGCGGCGGCTTGTAACTTGTTCCTGGCTACAAAAATATTTTATGTACTGCAAATACTTCACTGTGCCCGGACTTATATTCAACGATTTCACAGAATATTTGCTACTTTTGTGTGGTCTTCCACCTTTGAGCCTATGAGACGAGATAATATCTTTAGACCCGTATGTGCTGGCGGACTTGGCCTAGTGCATCTATATGTGCGACAGATTGTTTGGCGTTTCTTCTTTTTTCGAGATACTTCACACCCGATACTACGATCATTCATACAAGTGAACTTATTCAATGCATTACCCAATCTGGTAGTTTCATCCCAATATTCTGAAAGACCTTGTTTGTGGGGTTTTATGTATGAAGTATATTTCGCTGTGCAGTTCCTCATGGTTCGATTTTCTACTGAGTATCTCTACACAGTGTCCAGAAAACAACTATACAAAGATTTGATATCAAGGATTTTCCCACCTCCACTTTACCGTTCTACATTCTCAAGTTTGCCAGGGAAAGACGTACTTAAACGAGTCCGCAAGATGCCTTTATCTCCATGTACAAAAACGTTTTTCTTTAAATTACACAGTGAAACATTACCTGTCAAAGCTTGGTTGCACAAAAAAGGAATTTTTGTATCCACTGTGAACTGTCGCCTTTGTGATGTACCTGAGACTATAGAGCATTGCTTTATAAGTTGTAAAGACGCAATATTGTTTTGGGATGTGCTCCAAAGAACTCTCAAGAAAGACTTCATTTTGAATCACCATACCATCCGATACTTGATTGCACCCCACGGAGAAGAAGTGCCTTTTGATATGTTATTCTTAATTGGACTACACAGCTTATGGAAGACGCGCATGTTAGACAGAAACGCTGAACCTGTTGTTTCGGCGAAATTTCACTACGCTCAAATGATTGGTCACCTGAAGGACATGTATGACTTGACAGAGTTTCAACCGGACTGGTACCATCTCTTGTTACGTTGCTTGTCGTTGCCACCTTTTTAGGATCAAAGTTACTTGCCACTTGTTTAAGAACAAAACTACTTGTAGTTTTGTTCAGTGTAGGGTGTGCTTAACGAGATTTTAGGCCATTCCTAGGCCATGAATATAAGATGTGTTGGCTGGTGCTTGCACGTTTTCCGCAGATAGTATTTCTCTCGCATATACATGATGCAATAAATACCACGTAAGAAAAAAATTTGGCGTGGCGTAGTGGTAAGATACTGGGATTGGGATCTTGTAGGTCTGTAGTTCGAATCCAGGAGGATTTTTTTTTGTTTTACTTTTTTTCTTCTTTTCTTGTTGCATTCCAGCGTACTCTGTTTCTTTTTGTATTCGAAAAAATATATAAGGTAGCCAGGCACCACGTATTTCTCGTTCTAGAGCTGCATTTCGCACCAGTACCACAAGCCCAGCGCATCCCAGTATGCCGCGCTTTGCCAGCGTCCCAGCATCCAGCGTGCGACACTGGGCCCATAATCAGGCATGGCACTGGGCACTGGATACTGGGTTTTGCAATAGGGCAATCACACTTCGGGGTGTTAGTTTTAGGGTGCACAACAAGCTTGTCACATAAATTCACAGAAAATCGTCCGACAAGCACCAGTACCTATATTTTCATAGTAGACAAGTAAATCATTGCAAAATGACAATCCCTCACAGCCAAGCTCTCCGTTTCAGGCGAATATGCACTAAAAAGAGGACTCTGCATCGCAATGTGAACACCGTAACGAGTTATTACGCCAGCGTTATCCTCCCTCTGTTATCAGTGACGCAATTTAAAGAGCAGACAACTTCGATCGGCATGCGCTCATCAACAGGAAACTAGCTCCCCCAGATTCATGGGCTAACCTTATCCTCAGATATATGGCTAACCTTATCCTCAGAAACACATACCACCATATCCTTATAGAGCGAGTAAATGGGCCAAATTATTCCTGAAGCTCCGCGGGTGGTATACAGATGGGTCACCAACGTGAGATGTCACGTCCTCCAAAATGAACCAAGCTAAATTCAAACTCTGTTCGGCATGAGGAGCACTTTAATGCAAATTCTGTCTCAGGCATAGGGCGAAATGAGCGAGCACACAACGTTTAACTTGAAATTCCTGAAAGAGGCCTTGATCCTGCAGTACACCTAAGTCAGGCTGATGACGTAGTATATAACAGTAGACTGGCCGACGGTACCTGTCAGACCAAAAATATTGCAAGAGCAGTCAAAAGGGACCATTGCGTTCCAGGTTGCTAGTGCGCTAGGCCCCATCCAGAGGTTTCTGGGTCCACAAGGTGGCCTCAAGGAGTGACGCTTCAAGCTTATATATATATATATATATATATATATATGCAATCCTGATCTCTTGCTCCGCTTTACGTTTAGGCCCATTTCCCCTTCCCCCGGACAGGACAGCAAGCTCGCCCTCTTTCGGGTTAGCCTCCCTCAGTTTCTCCTTTCAATGATCACCATGCTTGTTTTGTAGTGATGACAAATTATCTTTTGCAGGTTTCCATGGACGAGCGTAAAAATATACAAGTGCGTTGCCGGCTTGGGAAATGCAAAGATGGCAGATGTATTGAAGATGGCTACGGCAATTGTGCAGTGTACTGAGCGATATCACCCACCGCGTCGCAATCGTGACCACGCAAAAATGTGCTCTGAATAAATGAAATGTATTCACTGTGTTTCGACGTTTTTTCGACGTAATGAAGAGCTGGTCAGTTTCTATTTCTATCAGTATATAATATTTCAATGAATACGTTAGGAAATGAGAGAGTGCAACGTGGCTAAGGTCTACCTGTGGGCGACATCGGCATTTGGCTCCTGCACACTAACGGTGTCCATTACTTCGAAGGTTACATCTAATAGTAATGCACCTAAGGGTAACTATTTACAAATCATTCCCTGTAACAGAAATGTGAAGCACGTCCACTTTCTTGAGTTGCTCACGTTCAGTGCACAATGAGATACCCCGTAAATAAATGTTTGAGCGCCCCTGTTGTCTGTAGTAATTAACACTTATACTGTACCATCATATACAATGGATGTTTTTGGGAAAGGTACTATTACCAGCATTTATTAGATCAACAAAGCAGTTATCGATCAATGAGGTAGTAGATGAAAGATCTAAACAAACATATTAAAAAGGTTTGACACGGGAGAAACAAAATGAATTGGCATTTAGAAACCATGATCTCCGCCAGAGTATAAGTGTAAATATTGAACTGTTTGTGACAGTATACTTCCGAAAACATTTAGCATGCCGCAGTTTTTCGAGCATCATGTAAACATCTAGATACATGTCGACATTACTGTCACGTAGTAGTGTCGGTGAAGAGAACAGTCGTAAAACTGTGTATGACGAAACCGATTCTTTATTGGCAGAACCTGTGCCCACAAAAGCAAGCTACTCTCAAAGCACTACGATAGCGGCGAACACAGTCTGCGATTGTCGAAATCTGATCAGCGACGAAACGCGTCGGCTTTTATACGTGAGTCATCGAAGCTTCCAGAGTAATCCCTGGTGCCCGCGTGTCTTCCAGAAAGTACAAGACAATTCGCGTCGCTCATACAATCAGATTACATAAGCGTCGGTGACAACAGACAGCGGATAGAAGCATCGATAACGTTCAAAAAAACTTCCGATACATGCAGGCGCGTCGTGTGCCTAGCGATAACGTTTAACATTTGTTAGCCGCTGAAAGGTGGTCACCGGTGAAAGATAAATATGTACACGTGTCAGTAGCAAGGAATGCAAATGATGCGAACGCATATTCCGATACTCAACAGCACAGCACTGCAGAGAAACGCCACCCACCGCCGCCGATTCCTCAAGTACATTTGGTAGCTATATATCCCCGAAAAGAACATCTGCGAGCGTAGCGGCGATGTTCTGTGGTGTAATCATTAGCAAAGCCCCTATATATAAAACTTAGCGCCATTCTTAGATCTTGCCGCCATCGCGCTCACGCCGGCGTTTCCTCCTCGCCGACTCTTGTCGTCCCAGCCTCCTCCGCTCCCCCATTGGCTAATCCGTGTCACGTGGAAGAACGCGTTGCGCTTTTGTATATTTTTTTTTCTTTCCAGCGCGCTCCGACCGCCATTCTCGGGTCTGTGCGATGAAAGTGCTGTACGCACAGACGGATCAAACGCATTAAGGTGGATTCACACGACCGGACGGAGGAGGAATTTTCGCAGCGGATGGCGTATCACGTGACGCGCGCGTCATCAAAACGTGCCGCCCTCGCCTAGTCCGGGCTCCTCCGCTCGCGGTCCGGATTGAAAATGCTCGCCGGTATTTCCATCCGTCCGTTTCGCGGTCGTCTGACCTCAATTTAGCGTAGTCAGCGTCAAATCTGTCAACATCGGACGCATTGGCGTGGCTACGATGGCGTGTTATCGGCTTGGAGCCACGTGTGATTTCGTTGTGCAGCAGTGACCGTGCGTATTTTCTTGTGGTGCAGCGGGAAAGGCGAGTCGTGGTTGCGCGCGCATTGCTATTTACTCAGACCGCGCAGCCTGCATGACTTCAACATGAGTGAGGTGCACAATAAAACGCTAAGTGACGAGGCAACCGTCACTCTTTTGGTTCTTGTTAAAGGATTCATAGCACTATGGCATATAGGGCACGCCGAGTATGCAAACGCGCAGCTGCTAATAAACGTTGGAGTCGAGAGTACGCACGCGGATTCCGCAAACGGCGGTCCGGCTGTGCGAATGCGACCTAACTCGGCTGCGCCGGATGCAAGTGCTGACGTCACTGTTTGTCCGCGGAGCAGGCGGGATTTTGCCCTCGCGTGTGTATCCACCTTTAAAGGTGGATTCCCACGACCGGACGGAGGAGAAATTTTCGCAGCAGATGGCGAATCACGTGACGCGCGCGTCATGAAAACGTGCCGCCCTCGCCTAGTCCGGGCTCCGCCGCTCGCGGTCCGGGTTGAAAATGCTCGCCGGTATTTTCATCCGTCCGTTTGGCGGTCGTCTGATATCAATTTAGCATAGTCAGCGTCAAATCTGTCATCACCGGACGCATTGGCGTGGCTACGATGGCGTGTTATCGGCTTGGAGCCACGTGTGATTTCGTTGTGCAGCAGTGACCGCGTGTATTTTGTTGTGATGCAGCGGGAAAGGCGAGGCTATGGAGCCGCTTAGCGAACGGTATATCAGCGGCCGTAATTTGATCTGATTTCCTGCCTGCACCCGTGGATTCTAGCCAGGACTTGGCTAAGAGTGTAGCTGCGTCGTGTCTAACATTCTTTACTTATCTACTATAACGACATACATTTGTATCGAACTCCACAAAGTTTTATTTAAGAATGTCACCCAAATGTCAGCGTTTTAACGGTATAAAATCACTTTTCCATCAAATCGCAGTGTTAACGCACTGACATCAGTTAATTCGTTATTTGCGCATAAACAGTAACCGAGGTAGCAGTGTGATCGGTGAGCACTTCCGAACTAGAATCTGCGAATTACGCGCGGAGAGCTCATTGCTCCTTCTACCACAGAATAATTGAGCGACGTCCTCCTCAAGTGAAGCAGTTACGGTGTTCGTGGCGGTGGGACACTTTCCTCTCGTAATAAGCCCCAAATATTTGCTGTATTTGCGATCTTTGAATAGCACATCAGATACTGTCACTTGGTGTGAAGAACTACCACATTAACAAATGTGAAATTAATAACATTGCAAAAGGGCTTTTTAAGGCTAATTGCCAATGTACACTCGGCCACAAAATATTCCGGGGGGTGCGAGCGCGTGGCGACGCGGTCCTCCTCTCCTTCTAGCGGCGCACCCCTGGTGTCGAGACCGACGCTTGCGCGCATGCGCGTCCTCCCGTGACTGCAACCGTGCATGTTTCCGCGCTTGTTCCTTGTGAGCCGGCGATATCCGAGTGCAGCCGCGAGGTGTGCTATGGTGACTTCGACAGTAAAGCCCCTATATTTATAAACGTAGCGCCATTCTTAGATCTTGCCGCCACCGCGCTCACCCCGGCGCTTCCTCCTCGCCCTCTCTTAGCCGCCTCCTGTCGCCCCAGCCTCCTCCACTCCCCCATTGGCCAATCCGTGTCACGTGGAAGTTCGCGTCGCGCTTTTGTATATTTTTTTTCTTTCCAGCGCGCTCCGACTGCCATTCTCGGGCCTGTGCGACGAAAGTGCTGTACGCACAAACGGATCAAACGTGTTAAGGACAAGAACTTCGTTGTGATGGCATGCTGCTGCGCCTTAAGTTGCCGCAACCGACAAGGCGAGGGCCAAAGGCTTTTTTTGTTTACCATCCGGCGTGCGCAAACGCTTGCTGCACACTTGATATTTGCGCCGTCTCGCATCGTTGCGTTTCTACTTCCAAAACGGCCTTATTAAGACCAGTTACTGACTGACGAAGCAAAATCGCGCCTCAAAAACGTCTCCGCAGGGCGCGATCGAAGTTTTCCTCGGATTTCCTCTGGTAGCGCGTTAGCTGTCGTCTGCCACGGCAGGCCCGACGCAGGCGGCGCCACTGTCGATATCGCGTCTCGAATCGCGCTGGTCGCGCCGAGCGCGATAGTGGAACGGAGGAGGAGGGAAGTGGATGGCGCTACTTTTATAAATATAGGGGCTTTATTCGACAGCCCGCGCCGCTGCGGCCACTTTTTGTCGAAACACGAGCGCAGATATATATCGCCCGGTCGCAAACGCAACAAGTCATTTTATTTTCTACGCTGAGCCTTTACGTGGCCAATCTTCGTTCTTTCTTTTTAAGAACGGGACGTTATCCCGCAGAACAGCGTGGCAGAGAAATGAACCTAGTATACGGGCTGGCAAAGACTGTGCTGGCTGCTCGCCGAAGCGTATACCTTCAGATGACAGGCGACGCAAAAAAGTGCTGATCCCTGTTATCCCTGGCGCGGGCTGTCGAAGTCGCCACATCGCCCCTCGCGGCTACACTCGCATATCGCCGGCGCGCAAGGAATAAGCGCGGAAACATGCAAGCTTGCAGTCACGGAAGGACGCGCATGCGCGTAATCGTCGGTCTCGACACCAGAGGTTCGCCGCTAGAAGGAGAGGAGGACAGCTTCGCCACGCGCTCGCGCCCCCCGCAATATTTTGTGGCCGAGTGTACCTTTCCTTAACGCCCTCCGTACTACTGTACTCAAGTTTATGGGTGAGGAAAGCAACTTCTCTTTATCCCATGTGAATTCGCTATAGTCTCTACTTGTATAAGCCACACGTTCAGCACAGTATTACATTTTTATCCGAAACGGTGAATTTAATGAGCAGTCCAGTTCAGTACACAATATGACAACACGAATTGTGGTTTGTTCCACGGTTGCGCACAAATTATAGAATGCAAGTAATGAACTACACTATACCTTCAACTATAAGTCATCATTGCCTAAATAATTTGTATATCAAATATTTTCGTGTAAAACATTCCAAAACCAACTTTGTAATTTCTTCAGCATCCAACCTGTTTCTGGCTTTAAATTGATTACTAGGAGAGTGGAGAAACCAGTTTCGTAGAGGTAAGGGGGAGAACATTCAGGGTGAAATTGCTGTTCCTGTGGAAAGTGCAAAGCATTTTGGCCCGTCATTTTTAGTATTGTTCTTCCCGGAACATCTCTTTGCCTGTGGGGTTGCAAGAACGCGAAACTAACTGCGTCACAACGACCGAGCTGCTTTTCGCTAACTGCATCTCAACAGCGGGAACAGCCGACGTGCCTCAAAAAGTATTCGAAAACGTAAAGAAATTAGTTACAATAATGTTGGGGGTCAGTGGAAGTACCAAACGTGCCCTAGTAAGATTCAGTGCGCGCGAAACTAGCTGCGTCACAATGACCGAGCTGCTTTTTGCTAACTGCGTCACAACGCTAGTTACGGTTAGCGTACACAAAAATTGCCAAAATAAGTTACAATAATGTTGCCGCCCATAGAAAGCGTGACAAACATTTCTCATTGCCATTCAATACGCACTAAACCGTGGCGTGGAGCAGAGGCAGGATATTCGGCTTCAAATCTGAAGGTCATAAGTTCGAATCCCACTCCAGTTCACTACATTTTCAGGCATGGACTGGTGCCTGACACCGGCAAGAAAAATATATATATTGCCAAGAGCTAGTGGGGCTACACTAGTTCAGGTACAACCAAACTGGGAAGGCCCACTCAGCTTCATCAAAGCCACTCCTTCACCAGAACAGGAATTGGCCTCCCTGGTACAGTATTCGGCCACTACCTCCCTCATGACTCCGACAATCAACCCATGGCCCTAAGTCCCCAGTGGCTGAGGAGCACGTGACCAAGGCGGCCGTCAGACCTGATACGCGGCAGAGGGTGCTTAGAATCCTGGGTCCGGACAGGCCGCCAATGGAATCTAAACTTGGAAACGTTCAACACGCGCACCCTCTCGAGTGAGGCTAGCTTATCAGGACTATTTGAAGAATGATCAAGAATTGCCTGGGATATTATTGGCCTTAGTGAGGTTAGAAGAAGTGGTGAGGCTTACACAGTGCTGACTAACGGCCACGTCTTCTGGCACAAAGGTCTTCGAGATAAGAGAGAATCCGGAGTAGGATTTCTAGTCCATAATAGCATAGCGGGCAACATTGATGAATTCCACAGCATTAATGAGAGGGTAGCAGTTGTCGTAATAAAGCTGAATAGGGGGTACAGAATGAAGGTTGTACAAGCCTACGCCTCAACCTCTAGTCAGGATGATGAAGAAATAGAACAGTTTTATGATGATGTTGAATTAGCAACGAGAAAGGTGCAAACTCAGTATACTGTAGTCATGGGTGACGTCAATGCAAAAGTGGGTAAAAAGCAGGTTGGTGAGCAAGCAATTGGCAACTACGGCATCGATTCTAGTAATGCAAGAGGAGAGATGTTAGTAAGGATTCGCGGAAAGGAATAGGCTCCGACTAATGAATACCTTCTTCAGGAAGCGCAGCAACAGGAAATGGACCTGGAAAAGCCCTATGGAGAAACAAGGAATGAAATAGATTTCATACTCTCTGCCGATCCAACCATAGTGCAGGATGTAGAAGTGTTAGGTAAGGTAAAGTGCAGTGACCATAGGTTACTGACATCTAGGATATCTCTCAATTTGAAAAGAGAAAGAGTAAAATTAGTCAAGAAAAAACAGGCCAACCTAGAGGCAGTAAGGGTAAAAGCAGACCTCTTCAGGCTGGGGCTCGCAAACAAATATGCAGCATTAGAAAAGGAAGATAAAGACAACATAGAGGTAATGAATAAAACCGTAACTAGGTTGATCTCAGAAGCAGCAATTCAAGTGGGAGGTAAGGCACCAAGGCAACCAGTAGGTAAGCTCTCCCAAGAAACAAAAGGCCTAATAAAGACACGACAAAACATTAAAATATCCAACTCAAGAGATGAGATAGAATTCACTGAACTGTCAAAACTGATCAACAAGAAGAAAGTAAGGGATATTCGAAATTATAACTTGGGAAAGATTGAGGAAGCCGTAAAATATGGACGCAGCATTAAAGCAGTAAGAAGAAAGCTTGGCATAGGACAAGGCATGATATATGGACTGAAAGATAAGCATGGTAATATCATCAGCAATTTCGATGACATAGTAAAAGCCGCGGAAGAATTCTATACTGACCTGTACAGTGCCCAAAACATCCAAGCTATTTTCATTCGAAATAGTGATGAACCGGATACAGAGGCTCCTTCTATAACTAGCGATGAAGTTCGAAGGGCCTTGAAAGATATGACCAGGGGAAAAGCTGCTGGAGAAGATGGAATAAGACTAGATTTAATCAAAGATGGAGGAGATGTCATGCTTGAAAAGCTTGCGGCCCTTTATACGCAAGGCCTCACAACTTCAAGTGTACCAGAGAGCTGGAAGAACGACAATATTATACTAATCCACAAGAAGGGAGCCGTTAAAGAATTGAAGAATTATAGATCCATTAGCTTGCTTTCAGTGTTGTATAAAATATTCACCAAGATAATTTCCAATAGAATCAGGGCAACAGTTGACTTCTGCCAACCAAGAGAACAGGGTGGCTTCAGGAAAGGATATTCTATGATGGATCATATCCATGTCATCAATCAGGTAATCGAGAAATCTGCGGAGTACAATCAACCTCTCTATATGGCTTTCATAGATTATGAAAAGGAACTTGATTCAGTAGAGATGCCAGCAGTCATAGATGCATTGCGTGATCAAGCAGTACAGGAGGCATACGTGAATATCTTGGTAAATATCTACAAGGATTTTACAGCTACCTTGGTTCTCCACAAGAAAAGTAGAAAGTTACCAATCAAGAAATGGGTCAGGCAAGGATACCCAATCTCTCCAATGCTACTCACTGCATGCTTAGAAGAATTATTGAAGCTCTTAGACTGGGAAGGCTTAGGAGTGAGGATCAACGGCGAATATCACAGGAACCTTCGGTTTTTAGATGATATTGTCCTATTCAGCAACAATGGAGACGAATTACAGCAAATGATTGAGGACCTAAATCGATAAAGTGCAAGAGTTGGGTTGAATATGAATATGCAGAAGACAAAGATAATATTCGACAGCCAAGCAAGGGAACAAGAATTCAGGATCACCAGTCAGCGCCTAGAATATGTAAAAGAGTACGTTTATCTAGGTCAATTACTCACAGGAGACCCTGATCACGATAAAGAAATTTACAGAAGAATAAAATTGGGTTGGAGTGCATACGGCAGGCATTGCCAAATCCTGACTGGGAGGTTACCACTGTCAATGAGAAGAGAAGTCTACAGTCATTGCATTTTACCCGTGCTAACATATGGGGCAGAAACTTGGAGGTGAACAAAGAAGCTCGAGAACAAGTTAAGGACCGCACAAAGAGCGATGGAACGAAAAATCGTAGGACTAACTTTAAGAGACAGGAAGAGAGCGGTGTGGATCAGAGAATAGACGGGGATAGCAGATATTCTAGTTGACATTACGTGGAAGAAATGGAGCTGGGCAGGCCATGTAATGCGTAGGATGGATAACCGGTGGAGCATTAGGGTTACAGAATGGATACTAAGAGAAGGGCAGCGCAGTCGAGGTCGGCAGAAAACCAGATGGGATTATGAAGTTAGAAATTTGCAGGCGCAAGTTGCAATACGCTAGCGCAAGACAGGGGTAATTGGAGATCGCAGGGAGAGGCCTTCATCCTGCAGTGGACATAAAATATAGGCTGTTGATGATGATGTTGATGATGATGATGATGATGATGATGATACACTAAACGGCGCCACAACGCTCAGTGCCGTAAGCCTAAATTGCTTCGAAAGGAATGTCATGGTGCAATAACGAAGTGGTGTCATGTCCAAACATAACAAAACTGGCCGCATATCTACTTGCCTAGCTGCAAATGACGTTTACAGACCATAGTATTCTGCCACCCTGATACGTAACACCCTCTCTTCTCCGCCTCCCACGCTCTTCCCCTGCCCTCTCATTCCTCCCATGATGGATGCAATGGAGGTTTTGCTGAATTCAATTCAGATTTCCTTAGTTCGCCCTGCTCTCACACCATCTGTTGGGGCCTTTTATTACAGTTGACTTAAAGCCGGCTACAGAGCCGCGGCTTTAGTCGGCTTGTTTTTAACGCGTAGCGTCTCTTCGACACCATTACTAACGTGTTGATTTTTCATTTACTTACATAAAAACCAGTCCAATGCGTTTTCTTATTTAAATGAAAGCTGTAGAGCACGGTTATGTACATATACTTTGTCTCAAGTAGGATTGAGGTTTCATTACCGCTGTATAATGTTGATCAATGAATCAATTGATCAAATTTTCATTTCACAAATGTTTTGCGGATACAGGTATACAGAAGGAGGTTCCATAGTAAAAACTGAATTGGGACCTCCTGTTCATGGTTAATATAAAAAGTTACAATGGCAAGAACGGTAGCTGAATGAGGACAATTGCAAAAATGATAAATAATAATACAAATATAAGTAAATAATCATAATAATATACCACAGTGTATCGGCAGTAAGCAAAATAGTGGAACTATGTAAAACTAACATATAAGTGGAGGAAAAAGAAATGAAAAAAAAGAAAAATTAAAAAACAACTTAAGCAACATGTTGACGTACATGAGAACGGCAGGTCGAAAACGAAGTCGGGTTATACAGTACACTATGTCACATACATATCACATAAGAAAAAATTTTTCAATTCGTGGAAAAACCTGTGGACTTTCTGTAGATTTATGACAAATGGTAATGTATTCCATGGTGATATAGCTGCAAAGTGAACGGTCTGTTTGCCATAATTAGTACGTACTTTGGGCAGAATGAAGTTATTATGAAGCGCGAAACGTGTTGGGTTGGTGTTCGTTAGATGACATAGCAAATAGCGACAACGTGATCTTGTCATTTATTAGTTTGAAAAAAAAGTGACAAGGTTGAACTTGACAAGTGCGGCAACGTCAAGAATGTTATTTTCTTGTAGTAACTGTTGCATTGGCTGTGTGTGGACTCGACGTGATTACTCTAATAGCCTGGTTCTGGATAGTTTGTTAGGGTTTTAGGTGAGTAGTGTACGCGTTACCCCAGGAGGTTATGCAGTAATTAATGTGAGAGTGTACGAACGCGAAATAGAGTGAGAGCAACACAGGCCGTGAAAAGAACGGACGTGACCTAATGAGAATTCGTATTCCATATGATAACTTTTTATATGAGTTATATGGCGCTGAAATTTTAGGTTACAGTCAATAATAACACCTAAGTATGTGCATTCTTCACTTGCTGATAATAAATGGTTACCAATGAAATGGGCGGAATGCATAGTGATCATTTCTTTTGTGATGAGAAGAGAAGAAATTTAGTTTTAGTGGGATTAACGGTAAGTCTATTCATTTTGCACCATCCTAACAAGTTATGAAGATCAGTATTAAGCCTGGTTACTACCGTTGACAGACATTCATCAGAATTAATAATTGTTGTGTCATCGGCACATAGTATACACTTAGATGATGTGAGGCAGTTAGGTAGATTATTAATATATAGTAAAGAGAGCAACGGGCCCAAAAAGGATCCTTATGGTACACCTAAATTAGTCACTTTTGGTTTAGAATAAGCATCGGAAACACTAACAACCTGATATCTGTATCGTAAGTAGGTGCGCAATAGGTTATCGTAAGTAGTTGCGCAATGGAGGACGTGTTATACCTATTGAATCTAGTTTAACACTAAGAATGTCGTGGTTAATGCTATCAAATGCCTTTGAAAAGTCTACAAATAAAGATCCTGCAAATTTACCGTCATCCATGGCTTTCTTTAGCTTTTCAGTGAGGGATACAAGGGCCAGGTCAGTAGAGTAACCGGAGCTAAATTCGAATTGGTCAGGTGAAAGAATATTAAATTTGTTTAAGTATTTTATCAATCGCTTTTCAATTATTTTCTCGATGACCTTGCTTAAGAATGGTAAAACACAGATAGGCCTATAGTTAGATGGTAATGTTATATGTATGACCCCGTGCCACCAGTGCTAGTAGCTTAATTTGGTTGGTTTTGGCCGGTCGGTTCAATCGAGTGACAGACAAACAGAGGCGGAGGAATAAACATTTTAAATAAATAGGGGACTGAGGTTCATGCGGGCGAAGCCCCTATTCCAGGGTCCCGCTGGCTCTTGCGGCTCGTTTGACTTGGTCCAAGGTTATCTCCTGGCTTTCCCAGGTCTTCCCGGGCGAGTCGCGCCTCCCACTACCTTTTAAACTCGTTGCGTGCAGTGTTGTACACGTTCCTCTAAAACAGGAACGAAAGCTCGTTCCTTGTTTCTGCCCAATATTGAAACGAGTTCGCTTTACAAGTTCCTTTAATGCGAAAGGAACGCGTTCCAGTTACACTTCGAACATTGGAACGTGTCGTTACATTACCGTTACATTTTGTAATTTTTTAATTAAAATATAGTGTCGGATAATCCTGAGGCGAAATAAAATGAAAAATTTAAAGCTCACATTGAACTACGTATATTATAGATCTTGAATATCGCCGGCAGCAGATTTTCTGGAAATGAAAAGAATACAAAAAAACTCTCCTATAAGAATTTTTTCAGGGAGCACCGGACATAATCCAGAGACGCTTAAATGCAACTTTGGTGCTCGTCTATTACAAGTGCAACACATATGGTGCTTTCAACTTCGGTCTGCAAATGCACAGTCAGGCAACTACGCTTTAGATGTGCAAATAGAAAGTTACTCACATGCACCAATATAATTACATTTGTAGCACAAGAAACCACATCGAAAGGAACAATACATAGGCGTTCAACGAATGCTAATTCAATATTGCAGTATGAGTGGGGAAAAGAAATCTCCAGAATACATATTCGCAACTTAGTTAAGTCCCTTGTTTGAATTCAGCAAGGTTTGCATCTCTATGTTGGTGCCTGACAGACGAACCCGTTTTCAAGCAATGCGTGCATTGCTTCACAAGTGTTGCCGGTGCACGTGGTGCTGGTGTCACGCTAAAACTATATCGAAAACGTGTCGAAAACTCGCGTCTTGTTCACTTGGTATATACCAAAATTGGCATGGAATGGTACGAATGTATGACCTACATGACTGATAGGTCATGACATTAATAACATCATATGCTCGTCAGTTACATCACGATTGACGATAATAAAACAACGAGTGGCGCATACCCGCATTGGATATGCGCGAATGAGCCAGGGTCAAGAATTAAAGGAAGAAAGGAAGGAAAGAACAGACAAAGAACTTTATTCACAAGGTTCTGAGAAGAAAGAAAGAGAGAACGAAAGAAAGAAATCACGTGTGGCTCATACCAGGGCCGCACATTTGAGCTCCGCTCCCTGAGTAGAGCAGGTGCGGGGAAAGCTGCACCGGATCACCTGATGCGCTCGACCAATCAGGGTTGTTTGGTGTGTCACGCGGAGGGAAAGGAAAGGAGCTTGGCGCGCGCTCCGCCAGGCTTCCATCACCTCAGATCAGTTTCGGTACCGGATGGGAAGGCCCGCGCGTGGTGCGGTCCACCGAGGAACAGGCTGCATTTGAGTGAAGGCGCCGCGAACTCGCTCGGGAAAGGGCTCGTCGTCAATGTGCCGATTTTAGCGTGAGGAATTTCGAAGCCCAGGAGAAACGTCAGCGAAGAGCCGCGCACCCGAAGTAGCGGGAGCGCGATGGTGAGGCCAAACGTCAGCGAAGAGCCCCTGACCGTGAGTTTAGGGCAAACGAAGTGGAATGGCTGCGATAGCGTCGTGTTTCCAGAAGCTTCCCTTAACCCCATTTTCGCGACAGGGGAAGGGCTGGTGATTTTTTCGTTAGGCGCACTTCGTTGGCAATGTTGAAGAGCCGTCCCACGGAAGCGCTTGAGGGTACTGCCGTGTTGTATTTGAGGAAAATTTGGTTCAACTCTTCGAACTTCATCTGCGAAAGCGAGTAGTCAACTGGTACCGCGACAGTTTATCCTGTACCTCGGCTGGAAGGGTTCGGTAAATGCTGGCCAATCAGGAAAGTCGCGCTCATGGTTGAAAAACCAAGTTTGGGCGACCTGCCTCAGGTAGAAGGCAACGTTGCGGAGCTTGTCTGACTCGTCCCAATGGTTGCAAGCGCTCACACTGTCGTTCTGGTCAAGCCAGTCTTCCACGTCTTCGCCGCGAAGGCAAAAAAAAAATAACCTGAGGGTCGCGTGGCGGTCCGGTGACGGACCAAATAGGCCCAGCTGGCCGAGCTGAGGTGGTAGCAGCAGTGGATGCGGTGATTTGTGCCATGACTGGTGTTGGCGAGCACAACCGTCTGACCAGAGCGGAGCTCCAGCGGTGACCAGTCGAGCAAGAGGACGGGGAGATCAAAGCACGCTCCACCACTTGTGAGACGACGCCCGGGTCGAAGGCAGAGCTCTTCTATTGTCACACAGCGCGAGACAGCCCACGAACACCAACCCGACAAAATGACGATGATTATGAGGATGGGTATATACACATGAAAACGATGATGAACTGCACAGTTAGCGCTCACTATATATATATCGAAATACAAAATACAATTACAATAAGTGAAAAAGCCTGGATGTGAATATGTCAGACAATTTTATGTTTAACACACTAGACCTATTTCTCAATCACGCATAGTGAACCACGGGGGTTCTTATGGTTCACTATGTGGTTCACTATAGTGCACTACCATAGTGAACCACAATTATTTGAATTAGCATTTCTTATTGCGACAGCAATTACATGGACATTCAAAGAGGATTTCTGCCGTCGGCGTCGCCGTGAGGTTCCGTATGACGTCAACTCCTATGAAATCGTCGCCGCGCGAAGGACGCGCGCTTTCACGGGGAGCGAACGCACGGCGGAGAACAAACGCGCGTTCTGCGCCGTGCTTCCTGAAGGGCTGCAGAATTAAGCATCTCTTTCCTCCTCTACAATCACCATTTACAGGGTGTCCGAGTAATCACGCAGCACGATTTAAAAAAACAGGAACGGCGTTACGCGAAGCAAACCTAGTGCGTATTCTTTCCAGTACAGTGGAGTAGCCGCCAGCAATTTTTTCGTTATTGAGATTTAATTAGGTAATTGTAATTAATTATCTAACTCGAGAAGTACCGTTCAATTATCAAAGTGTCAATTAGAAAGTTGTAGAGCAACATGAAAAACTACCGATACAGCTTTCTGTTGCTCAATACGTGCTACATAAAAGTGTTTTTCCGAGCGTGAAAGAAGCCCACAAATGCACGGAAAGTGCCTCGAGCGGCTAGTCGTGCGGCAATTCTGCGAGTATTCGCGGGCTTCTTTCACACTCCGAAAAACACATTTATGTAACACCTATTGAGCAACATAGAGCTGTATCGGGAGTTTTTCATGTTGCT